>NC_043750.1:31067774-31367774 GCF_902148845.1 Salarias fasciatus | reverse complement strand
TCATTTCCGACCTTTGTTTTGTGGAACTCCCCGAGAGTTCCCCTCAAGGAAGGCTCCAGAACCAAGTGTCAAGCGAGCTGTTCTTGTTGTCTTTGCTCGCTAATTTTAACATCTACAGATCAGACAAAGCCTTGTGAATCCTTCCTGTGATCATCACAGGAAAGTCCCTAAACCAGTGGTTGAGTCTGAGGCAGAGCGCGGTGTGCTAGCATTGCCCTCAGGGGTCAGAGGGCACAAAAAAGAACATATGGAAGATCGGATATTGGACTTAAGTCAAACTCGACTGAATGTGTCTTGTATCTATGAATACGTACAAATCGTACTGATAATTATTGGTTTGCTGTGTTCAAACAAGGCAGCCCTTTCATCCAAACGAGCGTTTCCTCGTTTGCCAAAAACAGAAGAACATTTCCGAGGCTTTTGTATTCCTGGACACCATCAGATGTATAAAACATGGGCCGAGGCGATGCTTTGCCGCTGATGCTTTTCCAGCATGAATACAAACACTGGTAACACCATCTGACAACAGAAGTGACAGCAGTGAATTATCATCAGCTGTTTGGTTGATCCGCTCCATTTGGAAAACAGCCGAGCCACCGGGAGCGGCGAGCCTTCTAATGGGAGGAGAGGGGAGAAAGGGGTTGGATACAGGGCTCACTTCAGCTGGGTAACCTTCTCCTGTTCATCCCCTAAACACACACACACACACACACACACACAACAGAACCAAAAAGTGGGTCTGAAAACAGTGCTTCCATTGTCTCGCTAAGCACAACTTCAAACCAGTGCAGTTCTTCATCTGAAAAGTTGGATACAGTTGAACAAGAAAGTAACTGTCTTTTAATAAATTTAACAACGCCCCCAGGAGGATTTTTCTGATCTTTAAATGAATGCCCTCTGAATGCTTCAAAACCACGGAATGAATTGAAAAACTGAACAGAAACAATAATAGTTCAGCTCCATCTTCATGTATTTTCTATGCCGTTTGGAAAAAAAGCAGAGACTGAAACCTTTTGATAATTCAGCTCCATTAGGAAATATCAAAAACAAATTGTCATGAATTTATCTATGTGTTAAACTAACAAAGCAAAGGGGGAGTGTCACAATGTTTTCTATTGACCCACAGGCAGCTATTGAATGATTGTGAACACAATAGAGCTATGTGTTGAGGAGAAAACAAGCCAAACCTTTCACAGAGATGGTGGGAAGAAGCCATGAATCTTGATGTCTTTATTTGGGGAAAGCGAGCGAGAGAGGAGTCCCCACCAGCTTCCTCATAAATGTCAGGAAACGGGAGTTTATGTTCATCATGAAAATCAATTAACCCAAGCTGGCGGAGTGTGAAGGCGAAATGGCACAGCTTTTTTGGTTCTGTTTTTTAATTACATGATGGTTGCCAACATGTCCTGTGTGGAACTAAAATCAATGTTTCATTCAAGCTTTCATTTCTGATACTTGCCTTCAACTATGCAATGTTACAAAGTGCTTTCCTTAAAAAAAATCCAACCTGCTCCCCTTTTCTCTGTGAAGACAAAACTACCCTCTTTATTAGGAGTCTAAAAAAAAAAAAGATTTTTGCTTCCTTCTCCCTGTCTTTTCAAAAAAAAAAAAAACAGGAT
Source organism: Salarias fasciatus (assembly GCF_902148845.1). NCBI lineage: Eukaryota > Metazoa > Chordata > Actinopteri > Blenniiformes > Blenniidae > Salarias > Salarias fasciatus. The sequence continues at coordinate 31,366,155 of NC_043750.1, read as the reverse complement.
CAGATATTGCTTTAATTCAGTCGATGTGTTTGGAAATGCTATTGAGACGCTGTGTGCTGATGTGCTGCAGAAGCATCTTCTGGATATTGCCTTTTTCAGTTCAAAAGCACCATTACATTGAGCAAACTTTACACAGGCCCGTGGTTATATTTCTACAAATCTAGGTGCCAACAGTGAAAGACTACAATTTAAAGAAACAAAAATATCAATACACATGTTTCTAAGTACAGCTCCCAAACTAGCTTGCAGACTTTCATGCTGTGAATGAAGAAAGAAGTGGACGATACAGGTTTCATGTCTTTAACCTTCAATCCAGTATGTGAACACATTTGATAGACTTCTGCTTCAAGCGTATCATATATTGATATAAACCCTGATGTGTTCTGTCCTTTTGTTTTCCTCATGCCCAGTTGGTGCGCGAGGTCATCAGATTGATTATTTTATTCGGGAAATAAAGTGATTTTGAAAAAATGTGAGACAATATCTGCTCAAAATCCCCGTGAAACACGTAATTTCTTTTTGCAAATAACACATAGTGTTCTAGTCAGCATCACCTAACCCATGATCAAGTCAAGACCACGACCAAAGCATCTAAACACCAAGGCAAGACCAAGACTTTAAGGGGCTGAGACCGCATCAAGACCAAGACAAAGGCATTCCAAGACCAAAACCTAAAGGGATCCAAAACTGAGTCAAGACCAAGATCTTGAGACTGTGGTCTGTAGACCAAGACCAGTCTTGAGTGCTACAACACTTTGTTATAGCAGTCAGTAAGATGTATCATCAAGGTCTTATAGCTTCATACTAGGCGCCAACCTCCACTGATGAAAAATTAAGCGAATGAGGAAGTGAAGAAAACCTGTAGTTCGGGGGAAATTCCAGCAGGGGGCGATGATGTTGGTTTCAAAAAGAACCTGAGTCCCATTGGAACCCATTCGAAAACGCCAAATTTCAGATTGCAAATAAACGTATAAAGCTCCCAGTTTCAGAACATGTTCTGGTCTCTATCACTAGTTTCTACAGCTGTGTCAGCCTGACCAGACTCCAATCGTCATTTAAATCAACTGTTAATTTTATTTATTTTATGAGTTAAAATAAATCGCTCTATCACAGTGCCTCCTATGTCCATGTGATGCGGTCACATGACAGCTTCGGCCAATCACATTTACATCCAGTTTCAAAAGCTCAATATGGCGACATCCTGCCGGAAGCTTCAGATCGGGGTTTCAGAACGCTATGGGTGGTGTTTCAGCGCCATCCATCCTTTATATACTATCAATACTTCATACAGAAAAACAACAAACATATCTCATTAAAACAAACTCTCTGTAATTTTTAAGTTTTACACTTTTTCAACCGTTTTCGTTGTCATCAGATGGTCAAAAATGGTCTAAATGCTTCACTTACACATTGTAAACCCTGAGAAGCTCACCTAACTCAAAATGCTTTGTGTAACAGATCACACAAGAATTTCTAAGGTTTTACAACATCACTTAAAAATTCTTGTTTAATCTGTTACATATAAAGTATTGAGTTCAGTGAACTTGTCAGGATTTACAGTGTATTGTGGTTAATAAGACTCACAGTGGCCTTTAGAGACCCATTTGTAATGTGCACATGTTAACACTTTAAACCTCAAGTAAAACTAATCTGAAGATTTTGCAAACAATCACTTTGAGTCACTCTATGCAGACAATGTACAAATATATATATATTGAAATTCCATTTGACTGCAGTGCTCTTCATACTTTGGTCAACAGGGTATTGTTCTGCTTGTGTGTTTCTTTCATTCTCCACATTTATCTTGTATCTGAGAGTTGACCGTCCGCTAATTTTCACACTTTGATGAAGCCTTGATTTCACCAGCCTCAGTGTGGCTTGTGACTGGCCACTGTATGCCTGACATTTTCCAACCTTATATATATATATATATATTTACATTCTGGTCCTATTTTAAAAGATCACAGGATCTTGTGACAATTTGATACAGAAAGAAAGGGGAAAAAAGCCCTTCAAGTCATCTTTTTGCAATAAATCTGAAACAATTACTCTCAAAATTCCGACTGTGAAAAACAGTATCATCTGACTAGCTGTTAGAGAGTTAATCCATTTCTAAGGTTCAAAACAGATATCGGGACATTTTCTTCACACAGTTTGAACTCTCGTAAATCTGCACTCATTAAAAAAATGAACAGGCTTTTCTCTGCTCTCCATCCAAAACACAGCGGCTCATCTTTCAACTGGAACTGGAGACATGAAGACGTAGCTACACTGTCCACGCCATTCACTGTTGCTTCCATTTCATAATTCTATTGTGCACTTGCATATAGCAATAAATGGATTGGCTGCACTCTACATCTTCGACCTGCTGGTCGAGCACATAGGAACAAATATAAATATATATATTGTGTGAATGAAGCCATATTTCAGTGTGTAAGTACATTTGGCTTTATGGTTGCAAGCAGGGGCGGCACATCATTAAGTAATTCCCTAAAAACCTACAGCCTCCCATATTTCCTGGTGGGCAGATGTCCCACAATCCATAATACACTTGATGAATTAAAATGGCAAGGTGCCCATTACACACACACACACACACACACACACACACACACACACACACACACACACACACACACACACACAAAATCCCTCAAATAAAATATGTTTTCACAGTCTGCAGACCCGCAAACCAGAGAGAGAGAATTAAAATAGCTCGCCTACAACTTATTTATGATGACAAATCAAACATGAGTTGGGCAGGTTGTGCTTATGAATTAACGAAGGTCTACTTACATTTTTACACACGCCAGATAAAGACGTCACACCTGAATGCGCCTGTAAAACACCCCTCCACCGGCGGTTTGGCTCTTATAATGATACATGCCTAAACTCTATGAATGGAGGAGAAGAAAAGAAAAAGCAATTCACCTAAAAAAAGATAAAGAAACTGCTGCAAATTCTGCTGAAAACCACATCTTAAAGCCAGATTTGACTAATCTGATAATGCATTGTGTGACCATGAATTTTGGTGTCCATTATAAGGGAAGGACCTTTTTTAATAGTAGTTGATTTGTTTATTAGATCATTTTTTTCTTCATCAAATGAACTGAAGCTGAGACTGCAGAAGAGATGATCACATGCGACATGTGCATGTGGGGATTTCACACATCAATCGATCAGCATGTTGTTTTAGTACTTTCATTGTACTTTGAGTAAAACTACATAGACTCAAATACATATCACAATATATTTTACTCATTAAAATCATCTTCAGAATAATATAATCTAATATGCCCCTGAAGAATATACAGTATGGTTTCATAAAATGGAGACAAAAGTAGGAAAAATAAGTGGTCCAAAGACAAAACCCTGAGGTTTCCCTAATCTTGGAGAAGGTGATAGAAACTATCTATCATCTATAGAAACTGAAAAACAACATGATTGAAACCAATAAATTCAACAAACGCAGTGCTGTAGCTTGTCGACCAGAAGATAATCATCAGTCACTTTTACGCTGTCTTTCCACTCGACGCGACGCAAATTTGGAGTGACGTGACGGGTTGGAGTGACATGAAGCTGCGGCGAGCGGGATACAGTCAGGTCGGCACCACTCCAAGTCGGCCCCGGCCAACTCGGCACCGCCCCGGGATACAGTCAACTCGGCATCAAGCCAAGTCGGCATCAAGCCAAGTCGGCATCTCGCCAAGTCGGCCTCGCGGGCGGGGGGCTCTCGAGTGGCCGAGTTGGTCGGTGCGGACTTGACTGTAAGCTGCTTACCAACTCGGCCAAAAGCGTCTTTCTTTTTTAATCACGATGGTGGATAATGTACCTGGGAGCTTCATGTTTGACGTCCGAGTAGCTTAGCTACAAGCGCGCAGCGCTTAGCGGCTGTCTGGTCATGTGACCGGTCCCAAGGCATTCTGGGAATCGTAGTGCAGCGATGCCGGCTGCGCCGCGACGATTTGCAGTTTTTTTCGTGCCGGCAGCGCCGCTTCTCCTCACGTAGCAGGCAGGGGACTGGAGGACAAACTGTGTGATTATGGTGACTGAGAGGTTAGAGGTGGAGAATGGACCTGGAGCTTCATGGTTGACGTCCTGTTTGAACCGAGTAGCTTAGCTACGAGCGCACAGCGCGAGCGGCTGTCTGGTCATGTGACCAGATCATGTGACCGGCATGTGATCCGCGAACGCCGCATGATCAAACCAGTCGCCTGCATTATAATTTTATTGTAATGTTCTCCACCCCTGAAGTTTGGTCAGCCAGTACAATTAATTTATTTTTACCCAATCAGTGGAAACCTAGGAAGCCCGAAGCTGCATGACGAACTCGATCATACTTGTTGTATTTCATCCCAACCACAACATAATACCTGTATTGTATTATGCTTATGCTGATTTGTTCATTTCTGATCAACATTGTTAGTTTATCAGTCATTATTCTTTTCTTTAACAAACATTGTCATTTGCAAAAGCATGTATTTTGTTGTAAATGTTGTTTGCCCGCCATCTAGTGTGCGTCAACAGTAATAGCAACTGGGACTGTAATATCAAACGATTACCCGTCGTACATGTTAAACTGTTCATATGGTTTCTTGGCGTTCATAAGCTCATAAACGTAGCCCTCCGGTAAAATATTATATACATTTCATTTCACTGAAATGACGGTCGCCATGTATACATTTAAATCACGTGTCAAACTCCAGTCCTCAGGAGCGGTGACCCTACATGTTTTAGATCTAATTGTAAATCTAACTGTACTGGCTGACCAAACTTCAAGGGTGGAGAACATTACAATAAAATTATAATGCAGGCGACTGGTTTGATCAGGCGGCGTTCGCGGATCACATGCCGGTCACATGATCTGGTCACATGACCAGACAGCCACTCGCGCTGTGCGCTCGTAGCTAAGCTACTCGGTTCAAACAGGACGTCAACCATGAAGCTCCAGGTCCATTCTCCACCTCTAACCTGTCAGTCACCATAACCACACAGTTTGTCCTCCAGTCCCCTGCCTGTTACGTGAGGAGAAGCGGCGCTGCCGGCACGAAAAAAACTGCAAATCGTCGCGGCACAGCCGGCATCGCTGCACTACGATTCCCAGAATGCCTTGGGACCGGTCACATGACCAGACAGCCGCTAAGCGCTGCGCGCTTGTAGCTAAGCTACTCGGACGTCAAACATGAAGCTCCCAGGTACATTATCCACCATCGTGATTAAAAAAAAAGAAAGACGCTTTTGGCCGAGTTGGTAAGCAGCTTACAGTCAAGTCCGCACCGACCAACTCGGCCACTCGAGAGCCCCCCCCCCCGCCCGCGAGGCCGACTTGGCTTGATGCCGACTTGGCTTGATGCCGACTTGGCTTGATGCCGAGTTGACTGTATCCCGGGGCGGTGCCGAGTTGGCCGGGGCCGACTTGGAGTGGTGCCGACCTGACTGTAAACCGCGGCGAGCGACGAAGGTTTTTTGCATATTTGTACCAGCAATAAAACTCGAGCATCTAGCGCGACGCAATTTCATTTGTCGCGCAAATGAATTTGGCGTTAGAGCAGGTTTACTCACAGTCATGATATATTATATTTGTGTTTTACACAAAACATTGTTTCTAAAACATGTTTTTGTTAAACTTACAATAGTGTACTTTCAATGCATGATCAAAAACTGAAAATAGATAAAGGATAAAACAAGTAAACATATACTACATAAAAACCTAACTTTAAAATAAGCTATATTGTACTGGACAAATAGAAAATGAAAACGTGTAACTAGTAGGAGAAACTTAGATTTAGCTTTTATATCAGGACAGCTGTTCACAGTGATATATTCTGATGTGACGGAGCGATGTGGTTCATCTTCTCCAAGTTTAAAAACCTTCTGTTTCAAGGATGCAACCCTGAGGAGCTCCGGAGACCGCTGACACTAGAAAACTGTTTGTCACATCCAGAATGAGTGAAAATAGTTTTAAGCCATCTCATGTGAACAAACCCAGAAATGCAGAGTGTCAGTCATTATTTTTTATTGACTATCGGTGCAGTTTTCAGACCGCATTTGAAGAAATGTAATCCACTATGACTGAATATCGACATTCAGATATGAAGTATGATGCTCTTCATCATGCGGTTAATTAGAGGACTATTTGTTGAAGAAATAGCTTTTTCCTTTTGCAGATTCTAAATATATCGGTAACAGGCAGCTGGGTTCTCTGGGACGTGTTGAAGGTCGTTATCTGCAGTGTTAAAGTACAAACCCAGCTCCTGGTTTGAAGTATTTTTATCCATTGGAGGAAATGAGTTATATTTAGGGAAGATTTTTCAGGTCCTGCTGTCTTGCAGTGCCTTCAGCTGGCTCTGTTGGGGGTTGGAGCAGCCAGCGACCTTTCAGAGAGCTAACAACAGACACACACACACACACACACACACACACACACACACACACACACACACACACACACACACACACACACACACACACATATACACTGCAGCCTCCAGTCACCTCTTCAGCTTCAAGTCGCCATGTGAAGACTCTGCCGAAGGCTCCCTGACACCCACTGGCTTCAGCAAGTCCTTTTTTTCCTTTTGTTTTTGGGAAGAGCGCGGAATCACACAAAATACCCACTCGTCCGCTCGCATGCGCTATCACACAATCAGTCCACACTTCTCGTCAGCCTTGTGAGGGCACTTACATGTTTCTCTCCGTCTCTGAGCACTCTCCTTTCTCTTCATCTCTCTCTCTTCCTCCCTGCAATCTGTTTTTTTTTTTTTTTTTTTTCCACGCTGCCACATGCAAACGCGCCCGGTGGATCAATCTCCCTGGATTGGATTGATGGCCCACAGGCCGTCTGCTGACTAAGGCGTTGCCGAATATGGTGAGTTATTGGTAAATTATGCTCAGCTGCCACTCTATCAGGGCTGGTGATCCACTTTGTCAATCCTGATCTTTAGCCGCTGTCACCTCAGAGCCACCCAGCTTGCCTCCGTGACCCCTCGTTGCCGGGGGAGACAGAGCAGATGTCGCTGGGTTAGTAACGAATCCATCCGAATGAGGATATTCTGATCAATATTAAACCTCAGAAGAGAGTCATTACATTTTCTGCATGAAATTTCGACTGAAGAAATTAAGACACAATTAAGACGCAACAGAGAGTACAAATGACTGGCAGTATGTGGGTGTGTGTGCATGTGTATGTGTATGAGCGTATGTGTTCGCAGGTTCATGAAACAATGAGCAGAATATTCCCGTTACTTTCATGCCTGGTCATTTCCATATGTCCCCCCTGCTCTCCTACCCATCCATCACATTTCACTCAGGGCAAGACAGCTGTCTGCGGCTGGAGCATATTCACAGTTCAGCAGTCCATCAAATTGCACCAAATACAGTAATTCTCCAGTCAAGCCGGAGCGGAGTGAGTTTTGGGAGGCGAGGAGTGTCAGGGAGGCCGAGGCGTGCTGGCGAATCACGCTTACCTTAACCCTTCGGGCTCCCGGCGGCTTCAGACTCTGTCACTTTGTATTCCACATGCGCGTTCTTTGGAAAGACCAAATGTCATTTCCTGTCAAAGTGCATTGGGCTGTTTAAATGCAGATTTGAGAGTGGATTCAGCCGGTGCAACTACATTTTTCTCCAAACATATAAACAGCAGATTCGAAACTCAGAGAATGAGAACAGATTCTCTGGAATTAATGGAGAGAACTGAGGAGTTGAGGAGCGAGAAATTCATCATACTCAACACATATAAGCTGGACATTTTACCCTTTTTGAAAAAAGAGTAAAATTACTCATATGATCTGTCTATCTATCTATCTATCTATCTATCTATCTATCTATCTATCTATCTATCTATCTATCTGTCTACTGACCCCAAATTCTGACGTATGTCAGCCTGTGTTTTGGTCTTTTTGTTCTCAGTAGGTATGATTTTATTTTGATAGAGTAGTAGAACAGCACACACACACCTCTGTTTCTAAAAGATGTCACTGCCCTCCAGTAACAAGCATTTCCTCTCCTGACTATTCAGTGGCCATCTCAGCGAACCCTTTATTGAAAATAACTGTAGTCATAATAATACAATTTCCATGAAAAGCTGAATAATAGTGGGTCAGCTGCTACATAGTTGTGATTAATCATCAGTCAGCCGAAGGATGAAATCTTTGCTCTGAGAGCAGAAGGTTTTTGAAAACCAAAGGAGAGACCTGGAGCCGTAATTGTAGCCGTTGCAGTTTTTCTTTGGACAGTGTAAAGTGCCACTTAACGTCGACGAGTGGATAACAACTTTCCCCAAATTGCACACACACTCAGATAAAGAGGTCAGGTGTGTTGTCGAGGTTCAAATTCCTTTTATCTTCCTTTGAGAGGTTTGTTTCATCTGCTGTGTCAAATTGTTGTTTTTAATCATCCTTTCCAAAGAGAAGCACCCTTTGGTAATGTTGAATACTCCACTCCAGTCTACTCCTAAAGGGAGAAATCAATAACCACCACACTGCCTCCACTGTTGGTGTTTTCCATTTCTCTGTATTTACTGCAGATGTGCTCAGAAACAAGCTATACTCCAGATCAGCATTGTTGTCCATGACTCCTTCTGGGGGATAATCATTCAACAGTGGCGACAGGCTCAAGGCAGTTTTATGAAATGAAATGCCAGCGCTGTGAGAATTCAGTAGTGGCACTTTGGTTTGGCTTAGATATCAAAATTAATGTTTTGATAAATGCTGATTTTAGGAAAAGCCCAAAGCAGCCCCTTGTCATAAGAAGTACTGCCACCAGAGGGCAACCTCAGGGGAATCTGTTAAAAAATGCTCACATTTGCAAGCAGAGATTCACAACCATTCCTCCTCTAAAAGATGCTGCAGTGAGGGCCGAAATGACGAGAAGCCAGAATAGACGAAGCACTAATACAGGATATTGAAGAAAAACTGTGTTTTGGCACTGTGACAGGAAAAACTGTCACTAAGAGCACTAAGAGCATATGCTGCCAACACACACACAAACACACACACACACACACACACACACACACACACACACACACACACACACACGTTTGTACTTCTATAGTTGGGCGGACACTCCTTGACATAATGCATTCGCCCCTTACCCTAACCTTTACCCTCAACCTAAATCTAAGCCTAACCAAAAAATCAAGTCTTTTTTCAATTTTTGTTCTCATGGAAAAAAAAAAAAGCCTTGTATATGTATGTGAGAGAGAGTGTGTGAACTCGTAGCATACACAGCTAACATGCACCAACACTTCATGGACTTCTAACCTGACCTCAGACTCATGAGCCAGAGCGACTCATCTGCGTTCGCTCTGCCACTTGCTTCCACCTCCCTGCTATCAAACAATCTCTGCTGCTTCCAACACATTCCGCAGCAGATATGGCTGAGTTTCCAACTCTGTCGCTGGTCTTTTTACTACTTTATTTTCAATCAAGTTCATCTTTCTTATGGAAGTCTCTCGTGTGGACTTTTTGCTCGTCACTGTCTTTGAGCCGGTCGACATCCGTCTGCTGCCTTTGGGCCTTTCACTGCTCTTATGTTTGTTTCTGTGTTCATCTTATGTCTTTTGTGTTCTGACTTTGTCAGTGACTTTCTTCAGCATCTTTCCGTGGGAGAGTGGCATCTCTTTGTGGCTGTGTTTGCATATTTCTTGGTGACAATGCATCTCTTTGTTTTTATATTCGCCTTTTTTTTTTTTTTTTGTCTGATTGAAGCCTTGACCCCAGACCCCTCCTTGGTGCCATAATAGACTCGAGTGCTCGTCCAATAAGGTTGCAAAAACTCTCCGAAAGAATCCAAAAAGAGACAAGATGCAAGGGTCCAAGGATGGCTGGAGGAAAACTTGACTCTTCCACTTCAGTGGTGGAATAGATGTAAAACAGAGGTCCTATGAGGCTCTTAGTATTCAGCCTCTTAAGTGTTTTTTTTTTTCCCCCTCTTCATAATGGTATCTAAACACTCGATCTCCTGAAGGCTGCTGGGCATGAAGAGGCTTCCTGCTTCTGCTATGATCTAAACTGATCCTGCTGTGGCACTATTCTTGAAAAAAAAAAAAAAAAAAAAAAAAAACTTTTCAAGCACAAGTTCAGTAACTTCTCCTTTCACTAAGTCATTGTTATAAGGCTGTTATTTACCCTCTAATTTACAGTTTTGATTACAGGGAAGTAAAGATGTCAATTTTTATTCCTTAGACTGATTGCCTTCTCCAAAGTCTCGCTTATAGAAGAAACACTGGGGCGATCATTTTGGACTTCACAGTTTAAGAACTGCTACCCACTGAAGATTCAATATGTTTATTCATGTGGAAATTCGACAAAATAGCCTTGGGCTTAAGGGGTTAAGTACTGAAAAACAAAACTGGCAGAACAGAAATCCACACCGACAGGACATTTTGCTTCGGATTTCAGATGAATAGCTTTTCTTTTTCCAGCTCTCCGTGTAAAATATGACCATTACTTACAGGACAGAGGTCCTGCAGAAACACGAGGCATAACCATTTCATTTCAGAGAATACAACTGCAACCGCGTCAGAGCTTTATTGTGCATTTTTTATTTATTTTTCTTTCACCCTTTGAGAGGTTTATGACTTTTGGGAAGAGCCCGGCTTTGAATGAGCCTTTGTTCTCTCCGAGGCATGTTGCATCTTCACTTGAGAGCGCCTTGTTAACTCACTAGTACAAGTGCACTTTATTTAATGCATGGAGGTGGCACCGAGCCAGTCCCTGCACAATTTTATATATTGGCAGGCTTCACTCAAATCCCTTCTATTAAAAGAATGCCAGCTTCTGCTCCGGCACTTCCTCATTATGTTGTGATCAACCGGTGGGTTTTTCCCCCCCACCGCTTCTCTTGTCTCTCAAAACAGGTTTAAGCATCCTCATGAATGCAAATGAAAAATTAAATTACCTTATTAATAGGGATTTGGTTCTTTCCCTACACCGGTACCTTATAATCCCTGAATTGTTTGCATGCCCAGGCGTTGTCGGGAGCAAAGGCTTCGGGGAAGTTTTTGGATGACAAATTGTTCCCGACTGAAGGGCCAGGTGATTCATGGACCCTTGTAAATGTGCTCGAGTGGGGAACCGAGAGGAACATCGCCACTTACTTTGAACCCCTGTGGAGCTCACAGGTGAGTGCATATTTGTGAGGTCTTTAAGCTGCATTCACGCTCAGCTGCTTTAACATGATTAATGTTAAATTAAGACTCCGCTATGATTGCTAAGTTGGGGAAAGCGGAACCCTCTGAACCTCGCTGCACACTGACCAAACTGAGACTCATTGTTTTCTTCCACAGCTCCTCTCATGCGACTAATGAGTCAAAAGCTTCTAAATAAGTCACATTGAGTTTGTAGGAGGTCGAACAACCACTATGAAATTGTCAAGGATTTTGATTTAACTGTGTAGGACCTTGTTTAGATGCGTTGTCAAAGGTAAATGCTTCTGTATTTTGGCCTCAGAGAAGTTTGACGCTCACACGGCAACGTTTTGAAAAAAATATCGGTTTCCATTGGAAATGGCAGAAATGAGGCAGACTTTTGTGCTGTTGGTTGTTCTTGTAGTGAAACGACAACGGCGCGTACATTCACGTGGACAGATGCCAAAGTTGGATTGCTATTACGGTGACTCTCAACTATAAAAGTACAAAGTTCCAGGAGCTCATGGACCTGGATTCATGGCACTCTGGAATCTGTTACTTTTAGCGGAGATAGAGAGATCAAGCCAGAGTGTGATAAAAAGTTCCATCATGGGAGCCGTTGCGTTTTCAGTGTCTCCAAGCACCGTTTAAACTGTTGAGGCTGATAGAGCATCTGATTTGGATGCCTTGTGGTTCATATTAGAGGCGTACTGCAAAAATTGACTTGCTCGAGGGTTTCAGGTCAGCTGAGTACAAACAGATGTGATTATATCTGTTGTTTGACCTGGGTTCCACTTTTTGGATCAATTTTGAAAATGTGTGACCACAAGGATCTAAACCGTAAAGTGATTGGATATTCATCCAGGGAAACACTCCAGCACTGTTGGTTTCCTGAAAAAACTTTCACATTACAATGGATGCACAGCAGAGATGAAACTTTTGATAAATCAGGATTTCACTTCAGAAAACACCGAGGTGATGTGAAAAGACGTGCAGCTCCGCAGGCTGGAGGGCTGTGGTCGCACTACAGTTCTGAAGTGTAACATTTCTGAGTAGGAGCTCAGATGTCCCTTCTTTTTGATGCTTCTTCATGGAGAGAGGCAAAAATTACGCCTTTCTTCTGCTGCCTGGGTTGAACAGGAGGTCACTGAGGGAATGTAAGAGCTCCAGGTGGCGTTGGAGGAAGAGATTAGCCCGAGAAAGATTTTGTACAAAGATGGATAGTTTGAGCTGACGGGCCTTTCCTCTGTTGTGCAACGAACAGGGACGAGGAACTCTTGACTGATGGGGCATCAGACAGAAGCAGGAGCTCCCAGAAGGTGTCCTGCATCTTTCAGGATGGGAGCCTGTGGGAATACCTCTGGCAGTGCAACAGAGAGGAAACACCAGCATGTTGTCAGACCTTGAACTTGGAGTGAGAACACTTGTTTGGTCTTGTAGGAACACCAGAGGGGTCACTGGAGTTGGGTTTGTTGGACAGGAAATGCTTGGGATTTCCTCATACTGACATGAAGCATGACATACAGGGATGATCTGAAGAGAAACCGAGAGCATATATCTCTCTATCCATCCATTTATTGATTTATCTATCGAGACATCATATGAGAATTCAAACTGGATTTTAAAGAGTAAACTTTCAATTATTGCTCTCTGCCAATTCTTCTTCTGAATTTGATTCTAGACTCACACATGAATTTTCTGAATTAAAGCAGAAGTATTTCTTTCGATGCTGAACTTTATAAGATGATGACGGGGTGATTTGAAATATGACTTCCATTTTATTTTGATTCCATGAAACTGCCACATATATCAAGCATTCTAAAAATAACTCATCAGAGGTTGAGTAGCGTTCAAAGGTCCGTTTTAAATGGATGTCCCCATATGTGCCTTTTTTTAATGAGAAAATATTTGGGAAAAATTGAAAAAGTCACCAAATTTGCAGACCTTTCCTGATTTATAGCTTAAAAAGTGTCTTAATTGACTCACTTGAATAGATAATTCTCTCCAACACTCTGGAGGCATGCTTTGTAACCACTGTTGCAATTCACAGTGTATCGATTGCACCTTCATTTGTGTGATGATTAGATGTGCCATCACAAATTTTCATATTTTATCCAATTTTCATATTAAAAGCATCAATCGAGTGCATCAGCAGAGAGTAGGAGGTGCTTTTCCAAAACAAAGAGACAAAACACATCACTGTTTATATCACAGAAGTGCCAAGTGTTATCTTTTCTTGACACAAATTCTAAAAATCCCACATGAGCAGAAGTAATTCCCATGCATTGCACTATATTTACAAATCTTCTGGTGTTGTCATTGTTAGATTTGATGAAACAAGAAGACATGAGGAAGTTCCTACATATGTTCACGTGCCAGAAAAAAAGGTTGTCTCCTTCTATTTTCAATCATCTCTGCTCCGCAGTACCTCAACAACACCTTTCATGAATGCTTCATCACTGGAAGGTTCTTCATGGTCTGTCATTGGTCAAACATTGACATGACAGTGATTCTGCTTGTAATAAATACATAGACTGTGTGTGTGAGTGTCTGTGTGTGTTTGTGTGTGTCCTTCCCCTACAAAACACTCACCCCAAGCTCAAAACCAAACGCTGACAGCTCTGTGTAAGGTGTGAGTATCTCATTGTGCAGTGAGATGCTGCTTGTCATGCAGAGACATAAACAAACGACAGCGGCCTGGACAATGAATTCAGATTACATCTGAAATATTAGCACAGTTAATTAACTCCGAATCACGCCTGAGTAAACAGACGGACGTTTTTTTTTTGGGATATCAGCCCCTGGCTTTGAATAGATGTGTCAAACTGGCAGTCATTTCCTACCATTTCAAATTTAATGGAAACATTTGAAAGCGGCACCAGCGATGACTTGAATTACAAGTCGTTTCATCCCAAATGGGTTGAAAAATGAAACCCGAACACAGTGACACCACCTGAGAAATGCAACTTTTCAGAAAAAAGAAAGTTTTCAAAGTGAACCCACTTTTCTCCTCATGTGACTCCCATACTTGAAGAATTAAAGTCTCAATGAATGGGCATTTAAACATATATGAAAGCGAGAGGGGAAAACAGTCATTAAACACTCTTGGTGCTGGGAAGCAGGCAATTCATTCCCTCTAATGTTTTATTAATACCGCCACTTCGCCTGAGGGGTAAATGTTTCTGTTCTCACGCCACACATCCACTTTAAGAAATCAATCATTCTCCTCACTAATGGCACATCGTCCAGCCCGGCAACATCTTTTCAAAGCCCGAGCCTTTGCACCCTGATCAGAAACAGTAGATTAAAGAGACTAGCATTGATGGACCAAAATGATGGCGTTTCTTTTTTTTTTTTTTATTCTTTCTTGTTCTTTTGGTTTTGGGCTGAGCAAAGCTGATGAGGGAACATGGAAAATGTGCGTGAAACTGAAACGTTTTCCACTGTGGCTGTCTTGCAGCTCTGGAAAGGAAATGTCAGCAATAATCATTAGATCTTGTCAAATAAATGTCGGAATTATCTTCTGAGTTTCAAGGGACTTCATCAAAGGAGTGAAGATATGGCGGAGCGCATTACAGTAGGGCTGTAAGTGGCAGAAGGGATATCATCACAGTGGTTTAACACTGAAGGCAAACTTCTTCTAAGACATGATTTTTGTTCGACTTCAGAAGAGGAGGTTGGGTTAGAATCTGTTAAACAGGCCGACATGTTGGAGGAAATTACCTTTATTGCTTCGGCTGCTGTCAGCGAGGCCTGCAAAATGAAAGCTTTATTGTTCTAAGCGTCCAACAAATTAAGCTAAGTTGTCAAAGACATTTTTAAAGTCCAGGCCTCCCCTGTCTGCTCCTGTCCACCTACACACACAACTATTAAAGAGAAAACATTAATCCATTAAATATATGCCATGGAGCTTGTGTAGACTTGAGGAAAACAGGCTATTGCAGTTTCCTGAGCAATGCATTGTGAGTCAGTTCATGAGTCTAATGTGATCAAACATGGTGAAGTCAAACCCAGACTCACAGTATCGACGATATCTGGTCTGGTATTTTATAAACCAAGGCCCCATACATGACGTTTCAAGTGAAAATGCATAATTTTTGCTTTGTCATTTCAAAAAAGCTTCGTGTTTACACAGTGTTTTGAAAACAATGTCCGTTTAGACGAAATGGCAGAAACAATGGAAAACATGATGTCGTCTGCAGGTCATGAGTTGACGCTTTTGGTTATTTTAATGATGAAACCACATGCACAAATGCAAAACATGTAAACCTGAACAATGGTAAGTACATGGACATTCGTATGGACACACGACAGAGTAGGATTGCTGTCACGGGTGACTCTCAACTATAACACTACCAAGTCCCAGGAGGGTATCGACCGGGAGGTATGACACTAACCCATGAAACAGGAAGTGATTCAGTAAGAAAATGGATATTTGGTTTGAAGAGTTGGCCAAAGAGAGAAAGAAAGTATATATTATACATCCCATTGGGGGAATTCCTTCTCTGCATTTAACCCATCCCCTTATATACATATTAGGAGCAATGATCACACTACAGGGAGCTGATATAGTCAAGGGTCTGTCTGCTGTGGGATTCAAATCGGCAATCCAAAGTCCGCTGCACCAAAGTACTTGCAGGAATACTTCTCATAGTCACGCATACATAATCAATCATTGTGGATCAAGGTGCTCCGGCAGTTGGCACAGAATTCAAACAAAACAGCAAAAGTCAGTCTGAACAATAACCAATGTATCAACTGTACGTTCTGATCTACACTAATGGATCTACACAAAGCAACAACACAATCAAATTTATTTATTCCGAATCAGCCCATAATTGAAGTGACCCACTAGAATCTCTACTGTCCTTCACACCCATCCATCCACCCCATGCTCCTCCAAACAGTTTCAGTTATAGCCACAGGAGGGCGCAATGCATGTCATTTATACAACATGTTCTTCAACCTTTTTCTATTTGTTCCAACAGAATTAACTGTTTTGAATTTTCAGAGGAGATTTGGCTAATATCTCACAGGACTAACCCTTAAATGCATGTACCACAAATGCATTTCCCCTACAGATGTGGCACCATTCTATAGTGAATAAAAATGTTTTCAAAAGGTCAGATTTAACATCACGACACAATCAGATGTATTGCTAATAAGAATTATTACAATGAATGGTTAGCATATTCTAACAAATATGAATTCTCTTTTTTTTAATAGAATTTCTGTGACTCTATATGCATATGGAATTAAAACTATTAGTCTCACAATCTCATTGTAGATACTGTATTTCTTCACCTTATTCTTTGCCCCTCTCAACCAAAAAGACACATTGTGATGTTAATCTGCACGGCTTGATGAAAAAGGTGCTCACCAGTGTTCATGAACGATGTGAGTGAAGCTCAATCTGATCACCATGAAGATGAGGATGAATGGGAACAATGGGCTTAATTGCATCCTGCACATTCAAATGGATACAATGCATCATAACGTCTTCTCACCATTCATTTACAGGCCCTATTTAATTTGAGCTCATTAGAGCGCATTAAAAATGGCACTCATTCACAAAATTGCAGTTGTGATTTTGTTCCACTTCTTTGTTCGTCATCATCTGTTTGATTAATCTATCGAGCTTTGTTATTTGTCCATGACTTTGTGCATTAAATCACACAAACATTCTTGTGTCTCTGACATCTGCTCTGGCCTCGTGGTGAGAGGAAGAGATTAAAGCAGCCTGAGAGTCAAACTGTGACGGGTGACCAATTAAATTAACTTAACATTTAAAACACACAAGCAGAGAAATCCCCCTGTAATACCGTCACAACATGTCTCCAGCCCTCTTTGTCAGATTCCAGCGTGTCTCTGTGCCTCATTATTCTTGTGACAGGAATCTGAACCCTAATTGTGTACAAGCCAGAGAACCGAACCCCAGATCCCTGAACCTTCTGTTTCTTTCAGGTCAGACTTGATGGCTGATGCAAAAGCTGTGCAAACACTGTTGAAAACGGCAAGTACATCCCGCTATGTTGACACAGTGCATTTATATTTTGCTCTGTAATCAGCAGCATGAGTGATGGGAAGCCTCCCGAGTTCATTCAGTTGAATTCAGCATGCTGCAGAACCGTGTTTTTACACATTCACTTGTATTTCCTGTGAAAATACGGTATTTTTGGAGAAGATTCTTTTTTGTTTCTAAACATGCTTCCTATTATGCATCCATGGTCCCCAGCCCTGCTCCTGGAGATCCACTGTCCGACCTGTTTCTAATGTTTATGCCATCATTTCATTCCCAGTGCCTTGTTTATGCTGTATCTTTTTCACGTGAAAGCACAAAACTTTCATTGCATTTTGGGTGTCTGTTTACATGCTACCACAGAGACGGAAACAGTGAATTGTTCTCTGTGTATGTGTTTTTGACTTCATTACAAACAGCACCCACTAGTGGCCCTACGTGAATACTACAATCTTTTCTGAAACAAAAACACTAAAACTAATCAATTTTACATGAAACGTTGTGTAAAGGAAGAAAGAATCTCATTGCAAACAGGTGTGCGATGCGGAGGAGACTTCAAAACATGCATTCCAAGGACCATCCATCCAGGACCAGGATTGGAGAGCCCAGATGTATATATGGCAACGAAGATAGGCATGCATGCTAACTGCAGCTAACATCAAGCCAGGATGAATGAGACTTTTTCTGGAAGAGGCGTCTGATGGGCCTTAGAAGAAGTGGACAGCTGCTTCTTCTTTCCTGATGTCTCTCTTCTCCAGTCAAGCGAGTATCTACACCACCAGGTGCCACACATGCAGGCAACATGCACAAGGCCCCGGAGCTGGAACATGTTCTTTCTACATTAGATGGCCAACTGCTCGTGCCCTTCATAGCTCTCGGTCAGGATGCTGCATGGAGGCTCAAACAGTCTGCAATCATTGCCAAGTCATGTATGAAATTAGGGAGGTACAAGTCTAAGAGCTTAATGCAATACACCATCTATCAAATGGGCAGGTCCCACTTTGTTATAGTGGTTAACACTCTTGCATCACAATGAACATTTTCCTTGGTTGTGATCATTTGTGTCTCCATATTCTCTCTGTGCATGTGTGTGTGATTGCCTGTCTGTGAGTGTCTGTTCTGTGATTTTGAACAACATTAAAATCCAACACAACGACCAGGTCGTCATGGAAAATGTGAACCAGTTGTCAACTAACTTACCTGGTAAAATAAAGGTTAAATAAATTAGAAATTTAAAAAAAAAAAAAATCTTTTTATGTGTTAAATCTGTCTATCTGTATTGATCCACCGCTTTCTTCAAAGCATTCTTTGACGGCGGATGGACGTTTCATCAATGAGATTTTGTCTCACATCATCAGAGGCATACAAATACATTTGTTTGTTGCAAGAAAGTCCATCTTTTCACGTTGCTATTATCTGATTTACTGGCTGGATGAGACCAGTCTATTTTTGGATTTTCGCTTCTTGTTGCAAATCCCACAGATCTCTTGCTGCTTTTTTTTTATTTCAAATAATTAATATTTTTCATTGTATTTATTTAATTTTTTTTTTTTTTTTTTACTACTAAAAATGTCTTTTTGATATTTTCTGGCACAGTGAGATGTGCAAGCAACCATGGCAACAGAGAGAAAATCTTGGGTCTTGAAAGTATGTGCCCTGAAACCAGCTCTGTGCCGGAGCACATCCCGGCATGAAAACCCGAGTCTGGCTCGGTTCCCTGGCTCGGCTCGGATGCCAAACAGGAGAGCAGAGAAATGCAGAATAACCACGGAGCTAACCTTGACCGCAGCTGCCACTGTGGGCGGCTGATGGAGGAGCGAGGGAGTGGAGGAGGAAGAGGTCGTGAACTGCCCCTCTGGTACTAAATGGATAATTCAACTCGATTTCACTAAAACACCTACAGAAGCCAGGAGGCAGGAGAGTTTGTACAATACCTCATGCCATCAACAACATAACAAGCTCCATCACCTCTCGGAACATAACACTGAATAGTGAGCGACCCCCCCCCCCCCCCCCCCCAACTTCCCACTCTCCGCACACAAACGCCCCCTCCCCCTCCACTTTCTTTTTCTATTACCCATTTTTGCCGCCAGCTTCCCGTGGCTCTCAGCGATCCATCATCTTCTGCTTCCACGAGTGCTTACTGCACCATATGGTTTTTTTTTTTTTCTTAGCAAATAATTTCCAACTCTAGCGGCCCCGTGTTCTTCTGACCTGCCGTTATTAATAGACAAGATACGGAGCAAGCCACTTAGGGAGATGCTCGCTTCGTTAGCGCACTCGTGAACCAGCAGAAGATCACAGGCTCCTTCTGGTCTCTGCCTCTCACTGTGGAGACTCTTACCCTGTCTCAGACCTTTGCACGCCCACTGGAGGTTTTCCATACTGCAGGAAGAAATTAGCACGTATTTGCAGTTTCTTTTTTGAGGAAAGAGATATCAAGCCAAGCGAAGAAGACAAAGAAAGCTCTCTGCTTTTCTCATGGAACACTCAATGACTTTTTTAACACATGAGAAATGGTTAATTCTCAGGTTTTTCTCAATAATATCTTTCACAGCCATGCATGTACTCTCTGTTCCTCATATATTATGAGTTGGAAATGGCTTATTTTTGTGTTTAATCAAAACTCATCCCTTGGGGAAATTCTGTGTTTCCACATTAACCCTGTTACTGTGATCAGCAGCCACATGACAGCGCTCTGGGGAATTGATGAGTTGTAACCTGTCTTCTGTGTGGCTCGAACCTGCGAACTCACGACGAACTATCCATCCATTTCCCTTGATTCTTTTTGCAGTCGTACATTAGCTTCTGATTCCTGATTAGAAACTTAAGGTGGAGATACAGACGTTTAGGAAGGGATGTTAAACCGATGGCTTTGACTAAAGTGTCCATTGGAGCAAAAGCACACCACCATTTCTGTTTTGACCCCAGTTTGTTGAGATTATTTACTGTATTTTTAATGAAACAGTGCCAGCTCCAGGTTTCGTAGGGAATTTTTTTTGTTCTATACTTCCTGAACTATTCTATTTAAGCAGTTTATCACAGCTTCTATTCTTCTCTTTCTTTCTTTACTTCCTTCTTTCTTCTTCCTTTCTCTGCTATGTTTATATCATGTGCTATCGCTTAGACAGCTGTTGCCTGAGCTTGCGCCGAATTAGCTATTGCTGATAAGCCAGCATCGTTAGCAATGCTAATATGTTCATAATGTATTTATATGTGAAATGTTATTGTTTGGAGTATCAACGAGAGTTCCTGACAGCCTACTGAAGGTACTTGAGCATCTGCTCAGGTGGATTGACAGCTGGCTTCAGCAGCTATCGAGGCCTTCACAATTTCACGAAACTCTTTTTCACAGGAGGAGAGACTGACTGAATGAACTCCTTATGACGGCAATATGACAGGTGTCACACTGTAAGTAGCATTGAAATTACCCTGTATTCTGGCTATAATTAGCATTAGCAGTGTGGAATTATATACTGTACCATCCTGAAATATAAAATGAAGCCCTGGAAATGTGATACATCCCTTTTGATAACTGATAGCTTTTGAGCCGAATCTTCAGATCAAAGAAAATGGGCACATGCACATTGAAAAGCCAAAGAATAGGATGTCTTATTAAAACCGGATTATGAGCTCCTGCTCCTTGTCATACGTATCATATTAAATCTGCGATCAGAATCTGCTGTGAAAGCCAGCTTTCGCCATCACAGTCATCAAAATGACCTGTCTGGGTCTCATAAAAGGGACTCCAGACATTGTCAGAAAAAGCACGGGCCAGACCGAATATGAATTCTCTTTGGGTAATAATTGTTGGAGACAGTGTTTTATACAGTTGCTTGAATTCCAATATGCATTAATAGCTGATTACTAATGTGAAATTTGTAACTAAGTCAAACTGCAGCAAAGCTAATGTCTCTGTAAATCTGCTCACTAAATCAAGTATCAGCATTAGCAATAGCCTTGGCTTTAGTCATCATCAGAATCTTCTTTCCTGAAGAATGATTATATTTAAAGGTACATTAAGGAGTTTTTCAACTTAAAAAAATACTTATTTTCCACCATAAATATGTTACAAATGTTCAATGGTGTGTCCAATGTGCCCTGACATATTCATTGTAAGTACTTCTAACAGCGCTAAATTGTCACTTGAAAGTTGCAGTGCCGGTCCGGCACCAGAATTTTTTTGCTGAGAATTTGAGATGATGTGACGTAATGCGCGCTCCCGCTGGCCTGATATCCTTAAATTTCGTTTTGTCCGCCATTACTCCGCCAGATGCTTAACGAGCAGCAACTGAACAGTATTGAGGATGGATCTTCCAGAAAGTAAGAAAAGACCGGCTTCTAGCACTGCCACAACTCCAGCACAGACTCCACCAGGCAAAAGAAACTTACATTTTACTCGAGCGCTGCTAAAAGAGCGAGGAAGGAGATCCCTCTTCCGTGGACGCAAGCCACAGACACAAGCGTTTCATTAAGCTGCAGTTACGCCCAAGGCCTGCAGGGGCCGGTGTTTCGCATAAAATGTGCAAACTCCTTAATGCACCTTTAAAGTCACAGCACCATGAAGGATTTCCCACTCTGGAATCTAGTTCGATTAACTTATAGCATTAACAACCTTCTTCCCTGTCAGAAATCTGATTCTTTCAGCTTCAGCTAACATCTAGCTTATTTATTGAGCAAGCACCTCTCATTAAGTGACACACAACTCATGAGTGTCCGTGAGTGAGAAATTACTTTTTATTTGCCTAAAGTAACTTTTCCTAAACAAGCAATGACTAATCGTAATCAGAGTCGCATGTTCAGTAACTTATCCCACACTCGACATAACTATTTGAGAGAGATGAAGGAATCTTTAATATCAGATCCTGGAAGGAAGATACCATGATAACGCAAATGAGACCATTATTTATACAGTTTCTACAAGTTCAGAGGTATTTGGTGCTTTGCTACTGTGCTTCTGCCATCTTGACTCTCTTGCAAAACTCTCTCTTATAAAAGAGATTTATATCTTCAGTGGGTTTTTTTTTTTCTGGTAAAATAAAAAGGCTTCTCCCCTTTCTGTATATCAGCTGCAGTCCGACATGGACTGAGCCGAAAAGAGGATGGATGGGTGGTCTGTACCTTCAGCGTTAGAAGCCTGTCACTGGTATATTAGACAATTTATTGAGCTGTGTGCAACTGCTGAAGCTTGGCTAACCAGTGTTGATGCACACAAAAACTATGGATGAATTGGTTGCCAGTTATATAACCCATCAATCCTTTTTGAGTTTTTATAGTTTCTGTTTTTACTTATGCAGTTGAGGCTACAACTTTCAGAAAGAAGGATTTCTGTAGGGATTTTTTCTTAATACCTTCTGTGCCTTATTTTGGCTTATTAACCAAAGCCAACACCTGCCCGAGCCACTTCTGCTACCATCAGATTCTTACTTGGCAACAGCATAGAAAACTGTTCTCTCTCTCTCTCTCTCTCTCTCTCTCTCTCTCTCTCTCTCTCTCTCTCTCTCTCTCTCTCTCTCTCTCTCTCTCCCAAGGCTGAGAAAAAATAATTCTCTTTTTTTTTGGGAGGGAGACTTTTTGCAGCTTGTTCTCAACACATCATCAGGGCAGATCTTTTGTCGCGTGATGTGTCTGAAAACTAGTGCGTGATTGGTCAGTCAGTGATCACGGTCAATGCAGGAAACTGAACATAAAATGTCCTGTCAGATCAAATAATTTTTGTTGTTATTCTAGCGATCTCAAAGGAAAGAAATTCATGTCATCGTTTCGAATCTGCATCCTGCTACCTTCCCCAACTCTTCCCATGAATTTATCTTTTTCTTAATTATGTTACTTTGGGGGTCATGGTGGCAGTATAAAGACCAACGAAGGCCAGATGCTCTTTCCAACCCCCATGACATCCTTTACCCCTTCTGGAGGGAATCCAAGCCAATCCCAGGCCAACTATGTGGCTCCTTGGTCAACCGCCAATTCTTTTCCTCATTGACCTTATCCACAGTGGTGTATTGGTCCCTGGGGAGGTGAATATATTCTTGATTTTTGCCTTCTTCTTTTTAAGAGACAGTAGCATTTAAAATGACTAGTAAAAATCTGTCTACAGTATTCCTGATTTTCTCATAATTTCAATATAATGTATCTGTTAGCAATTGAGAGATGGTGAAATTGAGGTTTTCCTGGGATTGACTCAGGATCGCTGACACACCATGACACTGCTCTGCATCCGATTGGCCAGTCCTCACTGCATTGACTGATTTGATCGGTTAATGTCTGTTTACCGTACAGCATGAGGGCCAACGAGCCAATCAGAGGCAGAGGAGGATCGGGCAGGGCTACATCATCCTAGAGAGAAAGTCAGTGTATGCATTGCCAATCAGCGGGTTTACACCATATAACCACTCATACCCAGGACTACACCCCTGCTTATATGGTACAATTCTTTTAGAAAATGACCAGGGAAAATCCTGATCATACATGTGAATCTCCTCCGCTGGCTCGGCTGAATGTGGACAAATACTCTGACTGCCTCCTGGACGATTGAGCTCTTCGCTCTAACCCTACTACAGTACCTGGATTCTTCTGCGTATCTGGATCACAGAGTCATTTTTCAAGACACTCACAGGGAAAACAACCAGCACGATGGGAAAAACCAATTTAATCTATACACATGTCAAAAAAGACAATGATTAAGAGTGAGTCCAACAGGCCCAATTTCACAGTTAAAGATGTTGCAGTTATTTTTAATGAATCAGTTATGTATTTTTCAAAAATCTCTAATATTGTATTACATTTAAATAACATACATGTTACTCATAAACTATGGACTGGTTTTAAAAAGTGCATACGGGTGTTCTCAAGTTATGTCTCTAAGTTTTGTGTTGTTCTGTTCAGAGGTAATTGTGATGAAATATTACATCCGTGTTGATGCAACCCTGGCATATTGTTGTGTTATTAGATGGTGTGCATGTATCTAGCAGTCTGGTACGGGAGCCAAAGCATGTCACTGTAACACAGAGACCTTTTTTTCACAGTTCCTGCTATAAAATTATTCACAGTTTGATCTGTTCAATCCAGAGAATACACATGAGTATGACGATGTCTGTGCTTCTCAGTGAACATCAAGGCTCCTCTATGTCCTGATGAAGAGACGTGCTCACTTTTAGTCCCTTTAAAAATTAAATAATGTGACAATATGAGAGGTAGAGCTTGTAGTTATGTACCTAGTGAGACTTTACAGGATCTTATACACAGTTCCAGGTCATTATTTAGTCCTCCATCCTCCAAATGTTCTTGTTTTATTCAGTGGCGTTTCTCTTTGCGGTCACAGCAGGCAGCTGTTTTCAGGGAGGAAGCACCATTAACCCGCTGCACATTACCTGCTCAGCACCAGGCCGCAGACAGACACAGTTACAGAGCAGCTCGTGAACACAGTGGAGCATTTAACAGCTAATGAGCCAAATATTACCCGTGGGGCCTGGTAGAGACCAAACACAGTGCTGGAAGATGGTTAATATTGAACTTGAATGATCACTAATGATGTTAACTGATTGGAAAGAGTCCTGAAACTTTGTCCTCAAGTACAATTACTGTTCCCATGCTTAAAATGTACTCACTAAAAGTGCAGACACTGTTGT
This sequence comes from Salarias fasciatus, assembly GCF_902148845.1. NCBI lineage: Eukaryota > Metazoa > Chordata > Actinopteri > Blenniiformes > Blenniidae > Salarias > Salarias fasciatus. Next base: position 31,341,377 of record NC_043750.1, on the reverse strand, counting down.
CTGAAGTGTTTATTATTTTCAAACTGCATCTGCAACATTAATTGATTAAAAAATTAGGTGTGGGTAAATAAATGTAGATATTAAGCAGAATTTTCTCAATCAACTTACTGACCACAAATATGCAGAACGAAGGGTTTTGACTTCCATTCACACTGTGATCACGTTTCATAGTTACTCGGCATTTGAAAGAGTAAAGAACTAGATTTCATGGTGTGCAATTTAGGTCCTGTTCACACAACAACATTTCAAGTGAAAATGCATTTTTGCATTTTTGTGTCAGAGGAGTTTTAAAATGACGTGTATTTACAAAGTTATACTAAAAACAAGTTATCTGAATACACGATTTTCACCTGGTGGGACAAGACCGCTAACCTCTCCTCTAACATGCAGAAACAACTACTTTCTACCACATGTTAAGTTGTCTCTAAAAAAAATTACCACACAGTTTAAAGACAATATAAGATGAGTAATAATTTACTGTTCAATTTTCTTCTCAAGGCATCATTCCCCCTGAACCTCAGTGTTTTTATTGCTGCACAGTTTGTACTGCGACAGAGGACACTTCCTCAGGAGCATCTGCTGTGGTATGCTGGCGAGTGTGTGTGTCTGTGTATGTGTGTGTGTGTGTGTGTGTGTGTGTGTGTGTCAAGTTTGCCAACATGTGATTTCGTCGCATTGCTTCAGCAAATATGCGACCACCTGGGGGTCCGCGGTCATTCTTGGAGTCAATAAGTGGTGGGCTTGTGGTTAAGCCCCTGCAGTCCTGCTGCATGTATAGATTGCATTGTACACTTACTGAGGCTTCGTCTGAAGGTCATTTAATATGAGTCACTGCAAAGATGAAACCTTCAGAGCACATTTGAAACACATTATGAGCGTTATCCTCGGCTTTTCTGATGCCTTGATGAATATTCTGCTCAGAGACAATTCCTACCACAGGATTAGTCACACCGACATTTATCTGTAATTGTTTTCTGCACTTTTATCCTGTTTTAATGGGAGGATTATTTTGTACTTGTATTTGATTCCAATATGTAATCATCCCTATTTGTTTGTTTTGGGTGTTTTTTTTCCCTGAAAGACCAAACTGTGAAGTGAGGACGGGCCGGGCTCCTCTGCAGCTCGCTGGAACAAAAAAACCCTGATAACCGTTCAACATTTCAGGTGCTGGTATTATCAAAAGTGACACGGACTGCAGCAGCGATAATCAATACTCTATGTTACTTCAACATCTACACTCAATATCTCCCGCGCAAGCTAAATGCCACTGATTCTCCAAAGTGAGCACGCAGCAACTAAAGTGTGCGATAAAAGCAGACCCCAGCGTGGAGGCAGCCAGACGGTGCAACTGCCAAAACATTAAATTAGGAAAATCATTACGGCGCTTTCAAAGACCTTATCGAGGCAACTTGTCTCTCCTCAGCCTCAAAGGGGTAAATATATCCTGTCAGCAGCCCAACAGTTTTGTGAAGACGCTCACTTTTGTTGTAAAGTCAAATGAAGGATAAAGAAACAATCCGAGTGGTGTAGCTCATTAGAGCAGAGATGAGCCTGGTGCTCTCGGCAGAATGAGACCCATCAGCTGTCAAACACCTGCTTTCCATGTCTGGGAGACGGGCAGACGGGGAGCCTCACAAAGCCGAGTGCAAACATTCAGAGCGACTGTAAAACATCCTAAACAACCACATCAAGAGGAGTACGCCGCATCATTACCACTCCACGAGCGCTCCACGACACGAGCGCAGCTCTGAGCCGCTTTGTGGAGGTTCAAAGTGTCTTCGGTGCCTGGAAACTAAAAGACGAACACCTGATGAAGCCGCAGTTTTCACACCGTTAAAGCCTGAATGAGAGGCAGCCATGTGCTGCCGTTCCACCCACTAACTCCAGTCTGCTCCCACATTTCAGCTCCTCTACATTCTACCCTGTTTTTTTTTTTTTTTTTTTTTTTTTTAAGTCTGATTCATATCAGGTCCACTGAAGCCACACCACATGTCCATCTCCATCCGTCCATCTTTTTGCCCGTTTAATCCATGTAGAGACGTGAAGGCAAAAGAGAACGCAAAGCAAGCCAAACATCTCCATCCAACTAAAATTTACCCCAGCTCTGGATTGAGCCCAAGTAGTTCCCAGATTAGACAAAAGCTAAAATATCAGCTTTAGATTCAGGCTTGCTGAGGCAGAGAGACGTCTCGAACATGCAGGACGACGGCCCCCCACAGTTTCACACCCCTGCGTTAAACCCAGCTGGCTCTGCCTGGCACACCTCTGATATCAGAACGGCGTCCAAATCAATTGGTTACTCTCAGTGAGGAGCAGCAACATCTCATCTTTGACATTCTTGACATAAAGTGAAACCTTTCAACCACTGAGATTCCCAATTATCAGGTGTCCAAATGCAAAGTTTCCAATTGATTTCAAATAATGCAGCAAAGAGCACCGACACAAAGAACAAGCAGGAGATCAAACATCTTTCCAATACTGGTAACAGTGAATGATGTCCGTGGAAGCCTGGTTCAGACAAAGACCAGTGTTTGCACTTATGTTGAGTTGAAGTGTCAGAACAGCACAGATGAATAAGCTCTAAACAGATGGACCACAGGATGTGGCGGGCTTCATAAGCTCTCCGTTCTTGGAAGCAGCCCTTGTGATGTTACATTAAAAGACTTAATGTTAAAAGCATAAAAGCGCCACATTATGCCAAGAGCATCTTTACCTATATATTGTAAAAAAGTTGAAAATAGTAAGAAACCGAACTATAGATGCAAAACTTCCTCGAAACAAAGGACTGTCGAGTCTACTTCAGTAGTGGAGATTCTCAGTCTGTCATATATGGCAACTTTTGCCACCTTTCAAGGAAAGCTAATCTTGCATTCACTGTCTCATTCTTTGACACACTGTTTGGTTCTTGACACAAAGTTCATGACCATGGAAGAGGGTGTGGATGTCAAACCATCGACATACACAAAGCTTCACTGCTTCGCTTCACAACAGCTTCGTAAGACGACTGCGTTTCTGTTGCCATTTGACCGAACTGACCCTTCTACCCATCCTTCCTTTCATCACACATGAATAAGACCCAGAGACATGCCAACTCCTCCACGTGAAGGTGAAGTATTCTCATTCCGCATATCTTCAACGTACATATTTTTTCCTCGGGGAAAGCCATGAGCTTCACTTCATGGGTGAAAAGGTGAGTTGTGTAAAGACTCTTGAGGGACACCTGGAGACGTCTTCATTGGTTCTGGGTTTATCTCTGCATGACCAGATAAAGATACTCGAGTTTCCTGATTGTCATCAAATGTCCTGTGAGAGCTGTGCTGTGCAATCCTGCAATTAGTGCACTGATTTTTGATGACCTTTCCTGAAATGTTGCAGGATTAACACATTCATTTTTCAGCATCAGGGGTTGATTAATGAGGAGCTAGAAGAACTCATTGTTATTCTGTCAGGAATTGCCATTGGGTAAATCAAATGTCCAGACATATAAAAAGTCGCAACACTTTGTGAAATAAAGTAGTGCACAAACATTTCCCAGCTCTTTTGAAGTTGAGATTTTCATCCATCAGCAGGGCATCTGATGCTGTTTTCACTCTGCAGCGGGACGGCGAGTCCAGTTCTGCCGTCAGCCACGAGAAAAATCCTGCAGCAGATGGCGCGGCCGCCACAGAGCTCTGATCTCCACATCACGGTGGCGAGCTGGGATTACATGAAGAAACAGAAGCCTGTTTGCAGAGTCCGGCTGCTTCGAGCACATTGACGCCTCGACTGTCACCATTCCTGTTTAAACAGGAAGTGGTTTTCTTTCAGGACTTTGGGAAATGCCTCAAACTCTGAGGACTTTCATATATCCACAAACAAGCAAACAGAAACTTTTTTTGAGAAACTGTAATTTTTCAATCCCAACGGGATTACATAATCCAACAGGTGTAACGAACATCATCTTTCTGTTTCTTCACCTAAACTGGCAGCAGTGACTCTCAGTGGCAACACATGCTGAAACTGCAGAAACCCTTTTTGATTTGCTCTCTTCATTAGGTTCACATGCCTGCTAGTCTGAGGAGGTTGGGACCAAAAAGGCCATCCAATAATAAAACAGGATCCTAAAACATCCTTACAGCCATGATGGAGACCCATCAACCCATCACTGCACAGCCTCGTTGGTTGTGAGCAGATTGATTGATGGGCTGAGTGTTGACAGGGTGCCTTTACCAAACTGCACCTGTTTATTAATGTATTTTGCATATCTGTTAAGAACTCATATTGGCGATTGATGAAAGGCTCATTTAACAATAATACACCAAAAATCCCTTTGAATGAAGTTTACAAGCTTTTACTTCTTGCAGTCAGAGAAGTGAGAATTCAACTTCTTGTCTGAGGAATTTTTTTAACCGACACCGTGTGGCTCTCTTCATTTTCTCCACTAATCCTTTGGAACCAAGCCTACTTTTGGAGGTTTGTGCTAAAAAAAAACTGTATCCGCTTATATTCCCATATAATCTGTGGAGCCTCTGCTTTCATCTGTTGTGGAGTTTGCGTGTGTGGCATAAAGTTTCAGAGCGCTGCAGTCTGAAATGTGGCGAGTGGGCTGATGAGATGATGCTGCTTGGATTAATTTTGGTCATTCGTTTCGTGCTGCGAGTTTGCAAAAATAGCTGTTACAATTATGCAGCCAGGATTCTCCTGCTCAATTGGACATGTTACATCTCGGTAGTTTAACATGATCGATGTGTTGCAGCATGCACAGTCTATTTTATTATTGATCTAACTTGTGTAGCTCCTTAAGATGACAGGGTGCTTGAATCAATCCCAGGACCCAGAGAATCGTGCGCCTGCACAGGGAAAACATGCAAAATTCCACACAGGCAAACTCATGAATCAGAAAACTTTTGACTGTGAAATGAATGCTAACGTTCTCCAAAGGATCACCACCTCACAGCGTTTCTCAGCTGTGCTGGCCTGAGGTTTGTCTCCTAGTTCATAAGTCAAAAGTGTTATTTTTTCTTCCGTTCAGGCAAGTCGGCTTTTTTCCAAGATATCTTTGCGTGTCTCGACAGCGTTCTCCCGTCTTCATCAGGAACGGTGGTGAATGGCGCTTCTTCAGATCAGCTGATGTTTCAGAGGCATAACTGACGTGTCCGTTCCATCAGGACTCTGCTCCAGGTGTGGGACTCCATCCATGTGCAGGCTCCATCGTTCCTCTGGCCTCGCTTCCTCGTCTCCACTGTCTCCATGATCCAATGCTTGTGATGGAAATGATTTTCCCGTTTGCAGTGTTTTGATGTGGCTGATTGTTTTGTCTCCATGCCAGACAGGTTAAAGGGTAGAGCTCTAACGAAGTGCGATCCACTGGTCCTACATGTTTCGTGTTGGACACAAGACTAACGATCCTGTTCCATAAAGCACTGCAGCAACAGGGGAAATCAGCACCACTGGGTGCGGCGAGATTCTACTGACCTGGAACAGACAAAAGTGGCAATTCTTTGTTGCTTCCTGTTGGCATTCATTTGTCTGACAGCCTGATTACTAACCACTGCACCACAGTCAGATTAGAACTCAGAGCTTACACTTCACCCTCTTGCCTCAACTTTATGTGATTGCTGCGAAACTGACAGTCGAAAAAATACAATTTAATTCGCTTCCGCGCTTCCTCTCCATGTCACAGATTCATAATTTATGCAAACGCTGTCTCACAATGAGAAGTTTCATCAGAGGGGAAAACATTTCTGAATGTACAAAAAGAAAACTCAGTTAAATAAGCCATTCGCAGCGATAACTACTCTGATTTTTCTCTCCAAACTCTGCGTTTCGGATGAGGCACAAATGAGCAGAGGCTTTGTGATATATAGCCGACATCCACCCACCTTCTTCTGCACCGCCTGGAAAATAACTGTGAATCAGCTCCACACGCTCACTCTTTATTAATAATGCCAGGAAAAAGCGGGGAGAAATAGAAAAAAAAAGAAAATGTGAAGAGTACAATTACTGTGTGTTACACCTTACTTCTGGCTAAATTCAGCCCTTAAATCACACACAGCTCCGCTTAAGAGGAAAACCTCATTTTGTCTGAAAAGTAAATGATCTTCTCGCTTGCCTGCTTCTTTTCCCCCCCCTGTTTCACCAAGCAAGAGCCTCGCTCTTAATCTCCTCTTGAAATGAGACCATAAACAATGAGAAATTCACCAGACATCTCCGATTCCATTGCACTGGAAAAGGTTGAAGTTAGCCTTGGGCAAAGCTGTTAGTGCTTCATGCTCCAACAACCTGGCAACTACTTCTGTTGGGGAACCTTCGCGCGAGGGTGAGGGAGGTTGTGCATCTTGCCAGGCGGCATGATGAGTCCTTTTCTCTTCTGTCAGTCTCTCTCGCTCTCTCCTTTAATCGGAAACCCGATCCTGGGTTCTGTTATGTAGAAAAGAGGGGGGCCGTTTCGGTCCCGTCTGAATCTGGCTTGTCTTTGTGACTGAAGATGTGTTCAAGCGCCGCGGAGCTAAATGTCGTAATAATCCGCTGACATCCGACCAGCTGGCACGCGAGCTCGTTGTTTAGAATTCCCAACATGGAGATTTAGAAAAAAAAGAAAATCTATAAATGCCTCAAGGAGCTTTGTGGAATTTGTTGGTTTTACTCAGAAGAGATGGTGTTTTGTTTCAAATCAGCCTCTTGAGAGATAAAACGCACCACGAGTTAACCCCAAAATTGGACACATTTGGTAAATTCTCAGTGTTTCCTCCTGACTAGCATTGGTGAACAGCTTAAAAAACACTGGACTGGCTGCTTCACTGTGCCATTTTTGTCTTATCAGTGTTCCCGATTAATGATTTCCAATTACAAGTGCCGAAAAATGGAGATAGAGATTTGCTAATGTCGACAAATCATCTATTTTGTTCGGCGTGTGAGCATAAACAGGCTGAAAAGCAGGCGATGTTAAATAATTCCATAAATGAACAAACTCTCGGGGCTACTTACCGAACTGTTGAACTCAAAGCCAAATGTCCACTTTGGTGAAGACATTTCTCTGCCTGCAAAGCCTTTGTGAAGCAGACGCTCATTGCTGACGGCTGAATGATAGTTAAGCTTGGAAATGTCTTATTTAGGACTTTTTCTTTCAAATAACCTCTTGGACTGAAAGATATCGACTGTAATAAATTGTCAAGTAAGTGCGATTCTGTCCCGTTCTACATGTAATATCTGTATAAATGAAACCAAATGCCGGCTATTAGGTTGCCTTTGAGCGACGTCTCAGTCTTGAGTCATCCATCTCCCAGTATGAGTGCCCTTTGAAGGGTTAACCTGCAGGCGATCGAGCCGCCACTTCCACAAGGAAAGAGATTGAACTCCTCAGAATGGTGCAACACGCCGCGTGCAGCCATTTTTCCTCCCGCTCGCCTTCCTTGTCGAGCCTCCTGCAGAGGATCGCTCTGCTCATTAACCTTTGTGCTTCATTGCACCCTGGGGCGTCGGTTTTTAGAGGGCCCACATTTGCTTCTTTTATGCTGCTCGGGCCGTTTCGCTGCTTGACCAGATGCCTCCTTTCACTTCTTTTCTCGGCCTCTTTAGCGCTCTCCTCTCTCTCCGCTCGTCCTCTTTCTGCCTCTGTCCTCTGATAAAAAGGCTTCTATCACGCTGGTTGCAGAGTCGTCCTGTTCTCCTCTGCAAACCACCAGAGGGTCTCCTCTATCTCTGCACTGTCCCACCACATTAAATCAAATATATGTCCTCTTTGAGCGGACTCTGCTATATATGCCCCCGCCCCCGCCCCCACCCTACTTTCCTACATTTTTCAAAGAGAAGATCTCATCAGAACTTCCCCGTGGACTTCCCCATTGACCAAAACAACCATCTCAGATCAGGGAAAAAAAAAAAAAAAAATGTTGCACTTCTAATTGGTAGCTCCGAGAGAAGAGAAACACTGAAGACGTTTCAAGATAGGATGGCTTTAGTGGAACCTCACCTTACTGTCAACATCAAATTAAAATCAGTGATTTCTGCACAGTTGGAGGTTTTCTGACAGGAGAGGACAGCATCAGCATCAAGTGTGGCTGCTCAGATTATCTCCAGCACTTCATCAGAAGAAGAACATCCTCCTCTGATGTTGGTTTCAGTCTTTGATTGTTGTAATAAAATGTTGAAGATATTAGGATCTATCGAATCTAAAAGCTTAGTTGTCACTTCTGTCGTCTGCCTTCATTTCCGTTCCGTCGCTGCCTTTCACGGACAGATTTTCAACATTTTCTTTTAAAGCCGCCGCTCCTCACATCATTCAAGGCGAAACTCATCGAGGAGCGTTTCAAACGCGTCCTCGGTCACTTCACTTCCTCTCCTCTGCAACAAGTAACTGAACCCTGGTTTTTCCTCACTGGAAGCATTTTACCAACTAACCAGTGAATCTGTCATTTCAGTAACTGCTTATTCAGCGAGATAAACGCACACGTTAACCTGAATATGTGGAATTACACAAATACTTCAAAATTATAAAGAAAAAACTGGTAAATTTGACCCTGAGATAGATGAACCGAATACTTCAGTAATTAAATACTGAAAGAAAAAAAGAGACAAATTGCACAATGAGCAAATAATGGGGATGCGGAGAGGAATATTTACACTTAATTAAATGATTTTTAATTAAAAACAAAACTTTACGCTTCAGGTAATATGTTAATAAACTACTTCCTGTTTTGATACACAAATATCAAACAAAACAGGTGTTATTTCAAAATTGCTCATCCAAATACAGCTCCAAACTTCCCTCATTCTACATGGTTTTTTTTTCTTCTTCTTGAATCTTCATTATAATAGAAATCACACCAGAACATTTTTTTTGTTCTCTACATGCAAATTCCAATCATCAAACCCCCCCAAAAAAGTAAAAAAAGAATAAAAATAAAAAAAAAAGAAGAGGAATGGAGCAGGCGACAGGCTTAATTAATCTCATCCTCCTGTATTTGAACATATTTTACTCACATATTTGCTCCAAGTGTGACCTGGCCCGCTGCATTAATTTTCCAGAGGAAGTGAAGGCAGGACGTGTGGCAGCGGAAGAGTTTGGGTCTAATGAAGCAAAACCTACACAACTATCCATTTGTGTTCCGTTTTAATGAAACAACTAAACATCGCCTTGGGCCTGGATGTCAGCAGAGCAGTAAAGAATGCATTAGACTGATGAAAAAAAAAGCAAAGAGCTCATGAGTCCCCTGCTCATCGGAGCCTGTGCAGCCACAGTATGTCACAGAATCAAAGTAAGTTTTAAAAATCCAAATGTGATGAAATTGTTCTCAATATCCCGCCCTGAGGTTGCACAGTGAGAAACATCCAGGAAGCCCTTTGTTCTCCATCGTAGTCTTCAAACAGGAGCCTGATGAGCTGTTGTGCATTCGGCTGAAATTCAGTGCAACAGCTTCACAAGAAGACTTCTCTCCACCGCGTAAGAGAGCGGAAACACGAGGCAATCGTCTGCTGCCGCCGCCGACTCCACACTCCGCAATGTCAAAATAAAACGCGCTAATAAAGAAGTATGGAAAATATGCCTGAACTTAGGACAACTTCTCCCCTGACTGAGCCTCTACCCTGCTGTCTGTCTCCATCTTTCTCTCCCATTTCTGATTCAGCCGACATCCCATCGCAGCAACCTGCTTTTGTCGTTTCCAATGTCGTCCTCATCCTCCACAGACGCCCTCGCCTTCCCTCTTTCTTCTTCCTCTCCTCCGTGCCACCTTTATTTCACCCCCCGTCCTCCTCCTCTGTGTCACTCTCGGTCTCTGCGCCCCAGACTGCTTCTGCCACTTCGCATTTTAATGAAAAACCAGGAGAATGGAGAGAAAGCAGAGACGCCCAAAACAAGGTCCTCAGTGCTGTTTGACTTCATTCAGACTTTTTTTTTTCCTCCTGAAAACACCTCAACAAAGTTCAGCTTCTTTTAGCCGTTTCTCAGGACACAGATGCAGCCTTCAGAGGTAGGCCCTGTTTACACGTTTTAATGTGAAAGTGAAAACTTTCGCTTTGTTTTGAGGTCCGTTTCCATGACGATGTCTCTTGGAGAAAATTTCTGAAATGGGCTCTCAAGATGGAACTTTTCGAAAACTATCTATCTCCATATAAATCAGGGAAAACGCAGCTTGCAGAAATGCTGCTACTATGCATCATCTTTTTGGGTGAGACTCTTTTTTTTTTTCCCCCTTATTTGTGGTGTGCTTCTCCAGATATTTTCATTATTATTTTCAACAGCCTTGATGGAAATCTGCAATAAATAAATGTTTCTGTCTGAATTTTACCTTAAAAGTGGATATTACACAAACACAGTGACAGTAATTTGCACTTAGCATCAATCTTCCCAAAGAGAGGATAATTTATTTGGCTACGAGACAGAAAATGAGAAAATTAAAGAAGACTTCAAATGTGTTGATGCTTTTTGTACACTCAATATGAGACAATTACGATCTTCTGTCATATTTAATTGCATTTGTGTTAGAAAATCAAATTTCCCTGAAGAAAAAAAAAAGTTTTTTTTTCCTCTCCAAAATACCCAAGAAAGAAATTACTTTAAGTACATTTATAGTGAATAGCATTGTATCATATTGCACATAATTCAATGTAATATAAACAAGTTGCAGGCTCATAACACACGATTTGGGAATCACTGTAAAGAGATAAAGCTGTGCTGGTTGCTTGCGGCTGTTTTCTTCACACCTTATTAAATACCTTTAACATCAGACAACAGCAGGAAGTCACAAGCTGTGATTCCATTATCCACCAATCAAGTGGCCTCAGGATGAGGACCAGCCGGGTCGGAACCACGAGCTCTTCATCACTTCCCACTGCTCACACAGTCACGGTCTGTTAGTTACAGGGGAAGCAGCACAATGGATTTCACTGTCAACCTGTGCACGGCGCCGCTGGCGCACCTGGCTCTTAAAGAGACAGTGAGATCAAACAACAAGTCCCAAAACTCACTTCAAGGTTCTATAAGAGATTGAGGTAATATGAATCCAGATCATTGAGCAAAAGTAGATGTAAACCCCGTCAAATGCACTGGCACCAGCAGCGGTTTTCAACCTTTTCAACATGGACGCGGCGCAAGAAGTGAAGATGAAACTGTGAGGCAGCCAAAAGGTCGAGTTCATCTGACTGGAAAATCCTCACAGGCTGACACGGCGAAAGCAGCAAAGGCAGATAATCTGACCCGAGGCTACGTGAAGTCACCCATGTGAGTTTTTTTTTTTATACAGCAGACACATTCAAAATGAAAGCGAGGAAATCAGTCGAACACCTGCTACCAAGAAAAGCCAGCCCAAATCGGATAGAGGACTTACTGACGTCCCATCTCAATACACTTTTCCCTGGAGCACCCTCATATATAAGTGGTTCCTAATACTGCTGCTCTAGATTCTGGAAATCTGATTCTGGTTTCTACTGACATGTGCTCCTCTAATTCTGACAGCCTCGAAGCAGGCAAAGCTTTGGGCATCCATCTATCAGCTGGCACCATTCCACCAATGGCGTCCTGGATGGAACCATATCGGGAAAGTTTAATGTATCTGATGGAAAACTTTTCCGAGGAACAAGCATACAGCTAAATCTTTGGTACAGTTCTCTTTTTCTTTCTCATTCTGTCAGCAATGTGAGAAAATCAGTTCCTGGAGCTCATGGTTGTAACCTTCTGGCAATCTAGCCGAGCTGGTAGAGCACATCATCTCTCAATGGGAAGGTTGCAGGTTGGAAGAGTCCTGTTTCAAGACATCGAGTCCCACGATGGATTACAAACCACATGTTAGCCGTGTTCATTGGTGCATATTCCATTTCCCGTTTCAAACTCTGGTTCCTGACATTTGTGACTGTTCTAGGTTTGTTAATGTTCTAGGGTTCCAGATTTCCTTTAATAAAAGTTTGTTCTTTCCAATGATCAGGACTTAAAGCTCGTGTCCGGAGTTTTGAAAGAATGAGAGTTTTTTTTAATCCAACGTCTCGAGGTTCCGTCCTCCCTCTGCTTTCTGAGCGACCAAGCCACGCCCCATTTAAAAATGCACGCGCATTATCTGTCGGGTGAAAATGAGAGCCTCCGAGTCCTACAGCATCCGACACGTTTAGCTGTTTACGGTGGATGTTTAGCAGACAGTGGATATATCCGAGGTAAGTGGGGCGGATAACTCTCCTCTGCCTGGGCGAGCGGCCGTGCTCTCTGGCTGCGTGCACACGTTGATTGACGGCACAAGAATGCGGAAGCTCAAAATCTATTGGCTGAAGCTGACCAGCGCTTTTTCGGATAACATGGGGGTCTATGAGATGAAGGTGGGGCTCATAAATACATTTTTATATTGCTCTATACTTATATTATAGTATTGAACCAGACAAACACATTTAAACTCTGTTAAAAAACGCTACATACATTGGAAACGAACGGAAACTCCGGACGCGAGCTTTAACAGTGAAGATACTTTTCTCTGTTTGTTTCTCCCAGTTTTGGCAACATTTTTAATCACGAGCCTTCAAAATGAAAGCAGTTTCAGACCTGTCTCACACTCCTTTTCCTCTATGTCAGCTTCATTTTAGAAACCAGCATAAATCTCCCAGGCCCCATGAAGTCTCCAACAACCCCCTTTGAGATGATGATGGGCCAAAGGTGGGGGATTTTTCTCTCCGTCTCCAAAATATGATTGATAACCTTTACTCAGAAGTTAAGTTTCTAACATACAACTCGACACCCTGCAGTCTTGGACAGCATAAAGTGGCAAAGAAGATGCATGTATGGAAGTTGTTCTAAATGAAAGTTGTGCAGCAGTGAAGCAAAAATCTTCTCGTGCAGACTTCTCATCCACATCGCTGTTAAAAAAACAGGTGACTACAAGTTTCCTGTAACAGTTTGTTAACAGTGTTGGTTGTAGAGGTGATGACATTCAGGCTGTGTGTTCAGTAACTGACTGTATTCAGTCTGTAATGTCACATTACTGCACTTTCTGGGATCCGATCTCTTGCCTGAGAGAAACACAGACGACACATTGGAACTGATTTTCTGGGACTAAATGCTACATGACATCGTCAAAGCGCTACAGAAAAAAAATACACATTATCTTTGTCAAAGTGTCGCAGAGCTGCTGCCTCTCCCACTGTTTCTTTCCCGTGAAGACAGTCAAGGATTCAATTTAAAAAACTTCCCTCAGTTTTCATCAGAGAAACTTTCGGTAAGTCAGTAAGTCGTGAGCCAGCAGGACTTCCAGCTCTAATAGTCAAACTAATTTGCTGTTACATATTGGTGCTCCGCGGGGAGACGTCGGCGCGGACATATGGACCGAGGCTGTGAAAGTCATCCCAATGAGATGTTTCCTTATTGAGGCCGTCAGCGGTTTGTCAATGCGGCGTTTTGTTGTGCCGTTCTCAGCTGGATCAAACTAACAACAAAGTGGGCCGAGCGATCGTTAGGGCCACGGCGTGTCGATGCGGCGGCTTTATGCTAAATGCTAATGAGCCTGTTCACACAATGAGGCTTGCTCCCTAAAATCTGTCACACACTTTGATTTAACTGAAAGAGGACATGCAGGAACAATATTGATGAAAAAAAAAATGGAGGAAACCCTGTGTGTGATTTTTCTGTACCTGTGTGCTCTCATGAACAACAATAAGCTCCACTTTGTTTATTGCAGCTTTAACCACTTTAAATTGATCTTTAACATATTTTTTGCATATTATATTAAAGTCATTTTATTTCCACTCATGCAATGATTCTTAATTAATTTTAGTTTAATAAAGTGTAATTTAGTCCTGCTGACAGTTCATTAACCATTTATTCACTTCGGATGTACTTTTATTTTGTTATTTATCAATCATTTTATTGAATTAGTACATTTGTTTTGTTCATTTATATACTGACATTTCAATGATATTTCAATTAGTCATTTTCAATGACTCTTCCTTTCAAAGGCAAGTTGAATCAAACAGTTTCTGTAAATAATAAAACATTTATCATATGCTCAAATTTTAACTTGAGCACAATCCACTCCACTGATGTTTGTCCACATTAAATGTTTCAGTGTGTGTTTTGGGTAAAGCAGTGTTTCGTAGGACCTGCCAGTCAGTTTCTCATATCATCACAGTGCTGGTTAATCAGTCATTCGCCAGTGAAAAGCTGAAGCTCGGCCACGGCCGTTTCTACAGGTGATAAATCGTTCCAGACTCATTTATGCTCCTTCAAGGAAATGTCAACATTTGAATGAAAGAGGTCATTTCTGTTTTATTACAGGTCTGGAAATAATTACACTTTATACTGTATTTTACGTGACGCAGCTGACGACCATCGGCATTTAAAATATGACCACAGGCAGGTCTCCCATTCTGCGAACCGAGCAGCTCAGTGTGTTCCGGCTGCTCCCACCAGAACCAGCGGTCTGAGCTCCAGCAGCTCGTCTGCTGCCTCTTTTCCTTCCTTGGATAATTTCTGAAGGATTGTGGTCACAGCAGACCAGGACGGCCTCACAAGAGCTGCAGGTTTGGAGATCTTCAAACTGCCCTCATCTTCACACGTTTCTCTTTTTGTTAAATCAACTTTGAGGACTAAACACTAAACTGTCAGACTAAATTGTGATGTACTATATTTAAATGAAGATGTTGTTCCATGTTGGGACTGATTTTTCAAATCCTTGCCATGTAAATGAGTCCTGATATTTATATGTACTTACATATTTTAATGGGTGGAAAATAATATTTTAGCGAGGAAACCAAATCATATTCCTTGGATGAAACATGAAATATCTTTTTAAACGAACATCGTAGAATCTTGCAGTTTGTTTTCGACTGAAAGCTAACAGCTATGTTGTTCCAGTGACCCCTGTGGTGTGATCGTAGCTCTTTCACATGCTGAGGTGTATCTCCTGGGAAATCATCAAAAAATGTTGGAAGAACTGATCGATGGCCCTCTTGTCCTGAAAAGAACAAAGTCTCATCCATGATTCTGCATCCCGGGGTTTGGGTTTTACAGACATTTTTGCAATAAAAAGTTCTATCGCTCCAACAACAGGAAAACATGGCCTAGGCCTCAGACGGTTGTACCCAAAGATTCCACATCATAATGAACATCGTTTCATGCCTTTTTTCCCTTGTTTCATAAACACAGCGTAGCAGAGCTGAATGAGGATGCACCCTGATCAATATTGTGCATGCATAACCTGGCATAACAGGTAGTACATCTGCAAATGCAAGCAGCAGCCTTGTTCTGCGCTGACTGAATTACAAAACGCAACACAAATGAGGAGTTTTTACCTCCGACTGATTTTCTCTGCACTTTGTCATAAGCAGCTCAGAGAAGCGTGTAATTATCTCACCTGAAATACAATAACTCGTTAAAGCCGCTCTGTCACATGCGCAAATATGTGAGCTGTGTTTAAAGGCGATCTCTGGTTTCAATTTCAAGCAATTTCCTTAACCCCGGCGTTCTAAAGTGGTTCCATCATTCTTTGAAAATGCATGCAAATGGAAAACTGTCCGCCTCTCAATTCATCTTTTTCTAACAACAGCTTCAACTCACTGGGACTATTTTCAGTCAGATGACGCTGCGCATACAGACGGCTCATTGTTTACAACGCCTTGACTTTGGTGGTTTGCATCTATGTTTAAACTGTTTGCAGCAATCCTTCAACAGATGCTCCTTTCCTTCTCCTTTGTGTCGCTCGCATCCGTCCCAAATCCGCCCGTCCTGGACAGCACAGAGGCCCCACTGCCATTCTGCCCCAAGCTTTGATTTTTCATCTGGCGGACAGAAAGACATCACATGGAAAACTTTGTCCAGAGTGCTTCACAACACAGAAAAGTGTGCTTATTTTTAGTCTGAATGTAGCCGGTTTGGAGAATGCATCCATTACAGGCAGTCTCCCCCTCTGAATTCTTTTTTTCCGTGGCTGACTTGTATGCACAGAAAGATCGACTCCATCAGCAGCTTCAGTGATACATCTTTAGTGTCAGAGGAAACTCGTTGCAGTTTAAAGTTGATGCATCGACTCTGGATGCACTGACAGAGTAAAACTTTGAGACAGATGTTTCATGACTTTAGTTTTAAGAAAGTACAAATATATATAAATAAGTTTCCGGCACAGTTCACAACAAGGGCAGGTGTCACCTGAAAATGAGACATAGCAGGAAGCATCACACAGTCTGGTAAATGACCCGTGTAATAGCTGCGGTGGCTAAATGACGGCCTCCAAAAACCGCTACGGGAGACTCCATTCTGCCCTCGCCACATTTCTCTGTTTCCAGACAGTCGGAATAGACAAATCTGAGCTGCCACTGTGGCAAAGTGGAAGATGCTCATGGAGCCAGAACTGGAGCTTATTGGCAGTGAAATCTGATTCATATCCTGGTCTGCTGTTATTAGAGCCCCTCCTTTAGGAGGTAGTGCAGTTACCTTACTAGGCACTGCTAAGAAAAAGGATTGATATACTTGGGGAAGGAGTTTAAGCTTTTCCAGTAATGGAACCAGTTGGTTTGGTGAGAGCTCGGCAGAAGAAGCAGCACGAAAACAGCTCGCCAGTATTTACATGAAAACATTTTGAAAATGAGGTCCGTTGAAGCCGAAACGGCAAAAATTTTGAAAATCGTGTTGTTTTCATTATACGCCACCAGTTGGTGTTGTTCCTTGTTTTGACAAAGTTGTAATGTCATTCCAGGCGACTCTCAACTAGTGTGGGGTAAGTAATGTATGCCAGTATTGTGTATCCATTGACTGTTATATACAACATGCAAGCAATAAACCACTTTGCTTGGCACTGGCAATTGAAAATAATAGATTACTGACCCAAGAAAGTCCCTGGAGAATTTGGACTCTGGGAGCCGCTATTGTTGTGACTGTTAAACCGCTTGGACAGGTGCAGAAGAACTGTGTATTCGATGTGGTGGTGTTACAAAACAGTTTGGTTTCCCCTGTTTCTATGGAGATGGAACATTCTCATTTTCAAGAAGGTTCCACTTTTAGAACCTTTTCTCATGTAAAATAACACCTGTATTCCTGCTAATGTTATTCTCTATTTTCTAAATACACTCTCCTGTTTGAGGCATGTTGGAGATCACCTGTTGCACAGATACATGCAATCCGATGTTTGTAGCTTGCTCCCATCTGGCGTGTGGTTTAAAGCACTTATGTGGAGGGCTTGTTATGTTGCAAAGCAGGAGATAGCCAGGCATGCAGGTTGAGCCAAAACTGCTGGTTATTGCTTGTTAGACTCACGCTCCGTCCCTGGATGGGGTGTAATTAGAAAACCTGCCCACGCTCAGCAGCGCTGCAGAGAGCCTGCAGAAAGCCGTCCTCACCTGGAGAGCGATGCCATTCAGCCCACCAATAAATGATTTCCGCCTCTTTAACAAAGCTTACAAGGAACAGCTTGAGCGCTCACGTTCCAATGTGCGAAGGTCAATTTCACGCAGAGGCGTACGCCGACGACTTGAACCGATTCTGTTTAAACCCAATCAGATATACATCAGCTGTGATACGAGGAAATAGGAAAAAAAGAAAGATCTAAATCCCATGTCCAGAATCAGAAATCCTCTCCATCCCCTGAAAGCTTCCTAATAAGATCATGGACTGAGTCCTGACCGTTGTGGTGGAGGCTTTCCTCATCTCAGAAACCAATTAGGAGCAGAAGCTTGAACGGCGCTCACCGTGGGACGTTTCATACGCAACACTTTTGACACAGCATGACAGTTAAAGCACATCACTTCACAGTCGGGATCAAAGAAGCGATGCTAATGTGCACCGCGTGTTTTTCTCCACACTGAAGAGACCAGAAAAATATTTTTAGCTGTCTTTGGAATATCGCCCGATCGAAAAATGGACGAGGAACATTCAGATAAGTGATGTGGGGGGTTCGATATGTGGTGTGGCTCAGTGGATAGAAATGTTCAACCGTTAACTGTGATTCTGCCTTCGTAGAGGTTTTTGAGTCACTGGAAGGTAGTAAAATTTGGAATTGCAATTGGAAAAAACAAAACTGAACACTACAAATATATAGTTTAAAATTGGGGAACTTCATTAATGGATAAGTGGAAAAACTGTATTGGGAAAGTAGAAAAAAATACATGTGATTCATGTTACATTGGCTTTTTTGTGTTTGTGTTTGATTGTTTAATAAGTCAGAAGTAGAAGGGGTCTTCTCCACTAACTGGGAAGTGGGAAAGTTCCAACTTCAAAGAGGAAAAAAATATAATAGTAGCTGTCAAAAGGTAAATCTACAGGAAGAAAACGGTTGTTAAATTGTAAATTTACCACTGGAATTTTTTATTTCCTGCTCTCCAGGATATGCCAATATGGGAGAGGAGCGACTAGTTGAGTGGAAACGTTCCAAAGTGCTGACGCTACTTAAGTACGCTCCATCCTTATGGAGCGTACTCACGAGGCTTGTATAGGAAAAACGTTTAGCCTTTTTTTTCTCAAAAGGAAATATCTGATTTCTACAGGCACTATTTGATCACCTGTCTGTTGGTTCATGTGGATGATGACCACACTTGTTTGTGACTTTGCATATTTTATGACAGATTCCGCCATCTTTTTTTTTTAATGGGAAAACACCCAATCAGGACGAGGAAACTCCCTAACTGGTAATATTGCACCCTGTCAGCAACATGAAGCTGTTGTCTTTGATATATGATGGTTCAAAATGATGAACTCAGTCATTGTGAATCTGTCTGCTTGGATTTATGTGTTCACATCAAGGAGTTATGATTGGAAAAGCTCCATTACCGTGTTTCATTCCGTTTCCATTGGTACACATTAATAATACTTATCTCCTCCACTATATTGTCAAATTCATCTCATATTCGAAGAGATGAAGATATAAATGAGGACATTTAATATGGAGGATTGTGTAATCTACATACATGATCTCTCTTTCCTATTACATATTTTCTTTGTGCAAATAAAGCAATTTATATAGAGATTTAAGTACTGCAAAGAGGGGCAGACACTATGTTTCAGTGTGTTAATATTGGAATTGCTAGAAAAGCTAAATCATATTTGATAATAAATCTGTACGATGATCATCTCATCAGTTTTTTTTTTTTTTTTCTGTTGGGTGGTGGGACCATTGAAATGTGGATATTAAATTCATATCGTTTGGTTTTTCATTTGATTCCAGAGCTTTAGCTCAGAACGTTTGGTCTCTATCGGATACCAGATCTATTGTTCTCTCAGTCTCAGATCACTTCACACACACAAAGCATAAGCGTGTAACTTTTTCACTAGATAATGGATCGTAAACACAGATGATGCTTAATATTAATGCAGGAATAAATTTTCATGACAGGCGTCTTTAAATGATTTAATGCAGAACTTCACCTCCATTTACTTTAAGTGCTTTAAAAACAAAAATTACCATCTCTGGCAGTTTCCCATAATCGACGGATTCCATCACTGTGTGTTGTCAGGTCAACATTAGACTTCCTTTCACTTTAAGTGCTCTCTTTGACTTGCAGCTATATTTCATCAATGAAACATGATGGAACAAATTCAATGCTCGGACCTTCCTGATGCAGAAAAGTGCAACCATCAAAATCCTACAAACCCAATCGAGACGTACAGACTTTAACCCTTTAACGCTTGCATCAGTGGTTTGGTGAAGCAAATACTGACTTTCTGTTTTTACTCAAACTCTTGATAAATTCTCTTTCTTTAAGAGTCTGGTTAATCAAGCATCTGATTATTGACATGAGCTGATTTTAGATCGTGTGAGACATCTTGGATTTACCGGGATGTTTTGATAAGTCGTGGTCAGCTCATAAAACAGCTCCATTAGAGATTCAAATCTCCAAGTCAAATTCAAATCATGAGCCTAGTGTGAAGGGTCCAAGTTTAAATTTCAAGGTCTAATTTTAAGAGTCTGTCTGCTTCTGTTTAAAGAGTCTGGTCAAGTTAGGAGAGTCCCAGTTCCAATAAATATTGTTTCCAAGATGATACCAAATCCTTAAATAGAACACATATGTATGACAAAGAACGGAAAAGTGGGCCATACAGCCAAAACATCTTTTATTCACCCTTTCTTTGAAAACCTGAGGAATGCTGGTTTGTCTTGTACAAGTTTCTGTGTCATTGACTTTCAGCGGATACACAGACAATAAACTGTCATAAAATAAACCCTGATAATTTCCATGTAGGATCCTCCAAATTCCTTTTTTGACTAAAGATCTGCCATTCATTGTGACTGGGCTGATGAGGAATTAGAGGAAGGCGAGCAGCTTCACTGCTGACTGCGACACTGCAGTTTCTTCACTGCATAAAATAAACAACATACCCACTTATTTCCAGAATATCTGCAAGTGTACTTTTGCAATCAGGAAATGTGTGTCATTGCACAGCCTGAGAACATGTATATGAAAGACTAGGAATAGACTGAGCCACTCAGCTTTGAGCTCAGGCACCATTTAATATATAGTTAATGTGTAGTGCTGCTGAAGTGCCTCTTTCTGAACAACGGGTGTCAGTGGGTGGCTCGGTAAACATGCGCCTGATTCTCCAGGAGAGAGAAAGGACTGGTGGCGACAGAAGAGTCTGAGTGATTTAAAGTACACTTCTTTATGAAGTAATCAAACTCGATTCTTTTTTAAGTGTGCCGACTGCAAATGAACCCAGCTGTCAAATGAAATCAGGTCTGTCGGGTCTGCTTTGATGACACAGAACAGTACTTCTGATCACTTTTCAAAATCACACCACCCACAGAAAGTCTTTTTTTCCTCAGATAAACTCGAGGAAAGTTGGAAAAATGGGTGAAACTGCAAACCAAAGAATGTTCAGACAAAATGAAGCAGATTCTACTGCTGTCAACACGGTGCCTACGGAGACCGTTGAGGTGCTGTCTGCTGTGTCAGGTGTAGCATTAATGCCACAGTAATCAGACGTTAACATGACTGTGTGTGTGTGTGTGTGTGTGTGTGTGTGTGTGTGTGTGTGTGTGTGTGTGTGTGTGTGTGTGTGTGGCTCGTATCTTTTAGCTTACAAATCAATTAAATTTCTGTTTTCTGTCTGAGAAGCACCTCATTGTTAAGAACATGACAAATCTTCCACTAGTAACACCATCCACAGTGTCTCATTAGCATTAGCATTAGCATTAGCATTAGCACAGTTAAATCACAGTTAACTTCCCTTTCTGAAAGTTGTCTGTCTACAGGTTGGAAGTTTACCTCAGCTGCTCTGTTGCTGCTGCTTCTCAGCATGACTTCATGAAACTGTTTCTTTCAAAAACAGTGAACATCCAGATTATGGGCTGGCGCGTCCTGCTAACATCTAGAGTTTAGAGCGTCTTCCTTCCAGGAACCAAAGTAACTTCAGTTAAAGTCAATAAATTACAGCATCTTCCTCTCACTAACTGAAACATTCAAAGGAAGAAATAGCTACCAAATCACTTTTTATGTTTTCTTCGCATTAGCTAATACAAGCCATACCAATTCTTCAATATACTATAATCCAATATTCCTTGTTTTCACCACTTGGGGCTCAGATTTGCCATCTGTCTGCATCATTTGTTTCAGTTTCTCTTTGCCCCACATGTTTGAACAGCTCCAGTACTCAAGGCGCCATCTTAAGAATAAAGATTGTTTTAATACTTAACATTGCACAACTGTGCACAAGTAGCACATGCTCGATTTCAAATCTGATGCTAAAGATAATAAATTAGCAGCAAATTTATAGGCATTCTAAAAGAGAAATGGGACCATCCTCGCAAATGGCTAATGGCTCATTATATTGCGAGGTGATTATTCAGTGGAATTCAATTTCAGGGAATCCAGCCTAGAGAGTCATTAAGCTCAAAGTTAGTCCTCTGTGTGCAATTGTGCTGCCATGCATGATGGGAAAAATACCTTACTTCTATGAGGTGACCAGAGGGTCAAGCAGGGTCATCGCAGACAGAAAAATGTCCTCCGCCGCCCAGCTCAGTCTTCCTTACACTACAGTGGCCTCGGCAGCGTGTTCACCCGCGTGTGAGCAGAATGTATTTGACTTATACAAAAATCCAGTTAGTCCTTTTCATCTGTTCCATTTGCTCTGCTAACTAGCCGGGACGGCGAATGGTAAGTGCAGCGTCGCTTCCACCTCGAGGCAGCCGACACGCCGTGTCTCTGCACACACTAATGACCAGCCGCGGGCCGGCGTGGCTTTTAATTACGACCCCCAAAGTCACGTCTTCACCTGAAGTCTGAATTAAGGAGAATAATGGAGAGAAACTGGAGATTGAGAAAGGGGGAGTTGAGTAAATACAGTGATGATTATGTAAAAGCTGTCAGGCTGAGGGTTCATGCATTAATCAAAATTCCTCATCCTTCCACAGCTCTTATATTGAAGAACAGATTGATTACAGGACTGGCTCAGATTTTACAACCCCAGCACATTCTAGAAGTCTCCCAGAGACACAGAAACACAATCTAAACCTCCAACTCAATCAAGAATGTTGGCAAATTCTACAATTTTCACAGAATTCTTGGACTTTTGCACATTGCTCTTCTGCCAGATTTTATAACTGAGACACATTCGAGAGCTCCAAAACATTCTCCATATCTTATACATTCTAGAACAAAACTTTCTCTGCATTCAGTGTACTGTGAGTTTGGAAGAAACAATAGAAAAAGCTATCTGTAAACGTGATCCGTTGCTGAATAAAGGGATTCATCAAAAATAAAGATAAGATCAGATGTTAAAGGTCTTGGATATTTAACGAGATGAGTCAGAAAACCACTGAAGTTGAACTGATCAGTGATATATCTATGATATACAGATGACAGACTTTGAAACAGTGAACCTGAAACTCGTTGTGAAGCAGTAGATATAAGTGGCGAGGCGTCTTCATGCAGGTGGAAGTAATTTGTTTATAAATCCTACCAGCTCAATCACATTTGTTCAATTACAAATGTAAATAAGATTCAACATCAGGCGGGATGCAGACAGAGTTTCAGTGACACTCGACGCCACCTGCACCAGTACACCAGCCTTTATTTAAAAGTTTAGTCTCTATGAAAAAAGTTCTTGCATGAATAAACTGAAATTGCAGTTTTAATTGAAAACGCTTAGTTTCAGAAAAGTTTCGTTTTAAATGACGTTTTCAAAACGATGTCCGTTTACACAGAAACTACAGAAACATTGAAAATGCTGTAGTCAGCATGCCAGGCCACAGTTTGTTTCTGTAAGAGAGTTTTTCAGAGAAGTTTTGTCTCCAGTAAACAGGGCCTAAGAAAAGACTTTTGTAAGAGGAATTACAGTATGTAAAAACTCTGAGGTCACTCGACATATGTTTTTTTTTTTTTTTTTTTTGTTGCATCCACTAGTTTTTTTGATATATTTACTTAATTGGTCTGCTACTTTCAGATTAACCTCGAATCAAAGCACTAATGGCCAAAGTCAGCAGATGGCCGTCACAGAGAAGCTTTTCGCTTCCAAAAGCCAAAAGACTTTTCAGTTGGAGATTTAACGAAAAGGAGATGAAACAGTGGATTAGATTTGTAGTCAGAAACACGACCTGGACAACCTGAGAACACGGTGCAGCCGCAGAGCTTAATAAAGCTTTTATCAGTATTTATGCTTCTCATCATGTGTTAAAATGATTTAATGTCATGCTGTTTGTTTCATTTATGGTTTTTTTCCCCCTTCATGTTTGAGCTTTACAGACTGCAGCTTTAATCAACAGGACCGCAAAACTCACAAAAATAGAAAATATACATTTTTTCTGTCTTTCATTGCAGTTGTGTCACATAAAATGTGGCTATGTTATGGAATCATCTAAAAATTGCTTACTCACACAAATGCCTACACATTCTCAGTTAATTGAAGTTAGATTTCTGTTTAATAGAAAATGGTGAAAATGCTGTCACAGGTTACATAATGAACTCTTTTCTTCATTATATCTGAAAGCTTTTTCCACGTCCCTGCTGATTTTGCATATCTGCTGCTGCTCAAGATGGAAACCAGGCTCCAGCAGAACGGAGCTAATCCACACTGCTGTTAAATACATCTATTCATTACCGGCGGCTGTGTAACTGTGTGAAATGTGTAACAGCCACGTTTTCTAATTGTGCGCGAACGATGCAGACTCGTGCCCAAAGAGTGTTAAATACCTGAAAAACAAGTTGATCTAAATGACAATTGGCGTAGCTCCTTGAGTGTAATACCCTGGATCAGGCTGTATTAAAGGGGGATTTTCCCACCGAATTCCTCACTTTCATCTGTGTGCGTGTGTGGTTCAGGCTGCTCTGCTGCTGGAGCATAAAACTAAAAGCTGTGTTCTCACAATGGAGGAGCACTTTTCCAGACTGAGGGACAGACGTTCGCCAGCTTCGTCTCGCCTTCAAGCCAAGAATGCTAATTGGGCTATTTAAAGAGTGTCCGTCCCTGGCCAGAAAAGCAAATACTCCACGTGTAAGCTGCTCCAAGGATCATTAAACCTGGTGTCTTGTAGTGAGACAAAAATGGACTTTAATCACACTCACCAGTGGTTCTCAAGTGTTGGTGCAGGACCCCAATGGGACCATCAGAGATGACGAATAATGTCTTCATGTGAAGTTGTCAAAATTAAATCTGCACATCTGAGGCCCGTTTAAACAAAGTTTTCAAGTGAAAACACGTGTTTGCTTCAATGACAATGAAAATGCAGCTTTTTGAAAATGGATCCCAAGGCAGAACCTTTTAAAAATGCTTCACTTTTCGTGGAAAATGCAGCTTTTTGCTACACATTGCAACACAGCTGTACTCAGTGGTTGTTCTGCGAGCAGGGTGGGTTAAATGCAGATCAGATGAGTTAGATTTCACTGTAAAGTTTTGGCCGATTTGTGATCAGAGAGGAGATCAACAGTTTCTATTTGACGAAATCTTGGTCGTGATCTGAGGAAAGAAGTTTCTGAACCTTTAATCTAAGGCGCACTGTACAAAAACATTTGATGGAGCAAAGTCTTCAAAAACCAAAGCTTTGTCTGTTTGGACGTCAAATTTACACATAAACACACTCTCTAGAACTTAGAGTACCACTGAAAAATATCATTTTTCTATGGAAGTCATTGCAAAACCAGAATCACAGCATGCAATGGAGCCTAAAAAAACATGAGTAGAAGTATCTCAACAAAACACAATAACTGATAATCAGATTCATAACTGTCCAGAAAAGCTACAGCACGGCCTTGGTGAGACCTTTGCATGATTCGATGGATACAAATCTGACAAATAGGCTTCAACTGGGGGTCTCAGGTCCTCTTTGTGGATCCTGAATGGCATTTAAAAAAATCATTTTCTTTATAGTATGTCAAGTGTTATTTATAATGCTAATGATGCCAAACTTCATCCCCCCAACAAAATCTGAAGATGTGATTTAAAACAACGATTCCCAACATGGAAACCCAAAGGGGGCAGTTTGTTGGGCCTGAAGCAAAAAAGTTATTGAAAGTTCTTGAATTATTGCAGAAAAAGATGCTGTTTTAGGTGCAAACTGGAGTTGATCCACAGACGGTCTGTCACCTTTCATAGTCATATCATGGGGTTCTTTAGGGCCAAGAGAAGAGCCACTGACATCCACTGTGCCGAGACTCTATCAGTTCACACTGTCACATGCCACCGAGAGACGACTGAATCCTGCCGTTTGTCACTGTTTATTCCTGCTGATAGGAATCGGAACGTCGTTTGTCTTTGAGCTTTTCTTCTGTGTTTCAATTACTTGGTGGTGACAAATGGACGCCGGATGACACGGGAAATATGATAAATCAATTGATTTCAGCTGAAACAGCCGTTCGGATTTACGACCCCCACGCCGCAACGCCACGCCAGGCTACAATTAATGAAGTGACGGTGTATTTCATTTTCATTTTGGAGTCATTAGGATTGCGGGAGCCCAAGGAGGCGCATCCCGTCTCCGTCGGAGCACTCCCAGGAGCGTCGGCTGTGTTTGGTCTACATAACAAAGAGAAAAATTAAAAGCTGCCATGGAAGCCCTTAAGCTCGGAGCACACAAAGCCTCAAGTTTGTACTGTTGACGGAGGAGCTTAAAGCATGGAGGGGGAATTTTGTGACTGAATGTTTATAGACTTAATTAAATTACAAGACGAGATGCACGCGGGAAAGAAAGAAAGGGGGGGGGGGGGGGGGGGGGGGCAAAGAGGCAAGGAGCTGTACAGCGTTTAACAGAAGCCGAATGAGGCTTTTGTTTGGAATGAAGAATCAGCTGGAATTCCTTTCACTCTGGTTAATTAAGTAATGGCTGAAGCGAGGAGTAATCCTCAACAGTGCGATCAGGAAAAAGAAAGAGCGAACACGGGAGAATCAGGGAAAACGTACAGTACGCACGTGAGAGCGCACGTTCACATGCCTTCTAATGAATGTTTGATGAGTGCACTGCCTGCAGTCTGTCTCCACGTAAGCTTCAGGTATGGAAGCCCTGGTCGCTCCTTCCTCTCTGCGCCCCTCATAACCCAGAGGTGATGAACTGGCATGGAAGACTGCCATCATCTCATCATGTCATCAATTAGTCTCGTCAATTAATCTGGTGACATAACATGCCCCCGTCGCAGAACCCACAGCTCGTTTTTTTCCACGATGCCCTTGCCCGCGTGCATCCCCCCCTACCCCCGCCCGCCCGGCGACAAAAGCCAGAGCGTTGCCAAGCGTCTGATCTTGCCACGCGGAAGGTCGTGCTAAATGAAGGGGCTCGTCCAAGCGCTGACACTTTTCACGTCTCACAGCAATGAAAGGCCCGCTCGACATCCCGAACACGGCGGCGTCCTCGTCACCCCGAGAAGCCTGACCTTTCTCCAAACGAGTCCTCTCCGCGTCCAAGGGATGGAACTCGAACGCAGCACAGGAGAGAATGCAGTCAGATAAGGTTAAGACCAGAGACGGAGAGCGGAAACAGAGTGAATGATCTTTTGTCACAGCCGCTTGCCGCAGTTTGATATTGGAGAAGAGATTTGAAAACAATCACGCCGCTCCTCTGGACGTCAAACCAGGATGCAAAATGGAGCATTAGCCAAAGAGACGAGAACTGAGGGGTGTTATGTTGGGTTTTTCTGGTTATTATGAGACAAAAACAACACTTGTTGTGTGACACGCACATGTGGAACAAACCAGCATGAAGGATGAAGCGGATTGGAAGTAAGACCAGAATCATAATTTGACGATTAAAAAAAGAAGCAAACAGGGAAAATCCAACAGCTGGCAAACTCAAAGTCTGCTGGAATACATATTTACAAACAGCTTTTCTTACTTTCATTCAACTTTGACGTACATGACTCAAGTTTTGTTGACAGTTTGAGCCAGTTTGGACCATTCATTCATTCATTCATTCTTCAACACCTCTTCTAAACTCAGGGTCAGAGTTTCTGAAGGCAGGTTGTCACTGGACAGATGACAGTCAATCACAGTCACATTCACATTTAGATTAACAGTCAACCCTTCACTGAACAAATGACCATATTTGGAAAATGTCCTTCCTGGGGTTTTGAAACAATAAATTAAATGAGGTGATGCTGAACACTGACATAGTTTGAGCAGAAGTTTCCAAAATTTTCAGAATTATCAAAATGGGTAACACTTCTCGTTTGGGTTGCAGATTCAATTCCTCACCTGCCGAAGTGTCCTTGAACAGCTGAGACTCCACTGACACTGACATTCCATTGGTGCTTGAGAAGGTGAATATGACACACAATGTAAAGGGCTAAAATTCTCACTGGAACACAACAACCAAGAAATGGTCAGTGCCTTTTCTTCTTCCATTTTGAGATTAAGGCTCTGTCTCTCATTCCAGGCTTCTTCACCTCCTCTCCTGGTGTCTGATTACTGCAGTGCTCCCTGATGTGTTTCACCTGTGCCTGAGTGTGTGGATGTCTTCACCCGGCGGCTATGGTTTCTATTGGGCATCTTCTGTGTTCATGTTGCTGGTTGATCTGTGTATCTGTGTGGACAGTTCTCTCCTGTCATGAGTCTCAGTAATTACCTCCTGTGATCTCAAGGAGTTTGCTATTTTGGCCCTTTCGATTTTTGTCTTTGGAGTTTGGAGTAAAGATGAGCTCCTGTTCCAACTCTATTGGTGTCAGATATCTTGTGTTCTCCTTTGAGCCAAAACACAACGCTTTAAGTATTTAATGGCTCTACAACACCCAAACAGAGTTAAGTATCATATGTGGAAAAGATCCCGATTTGTAAATTTTCAAAGAAATAACCCATGTCAAGACATTTTAGAAATGATGTAAAATGTGTCACTGTCTTCAGTTTTTTTTTTCCAAACATGAGCAAAGTCAGATTTTCCAACTTCCAAGTATTTAAAGGTGCATTTAGGAGTTTGCACATTTTATGCGAAACAACGGCTCCTGCAGGCCTTGGGCGTAACTGCAGCTTAATGAAACGCTCATGTCTGTGGCTTGCGTCCACGGAAGAGGGGAGCTCCTTCCTCGCTCTTTTAGTAACGCTCAAGCAAAATTTAAGTTTCTTTTGCCTGGTGGGATCTGTACTGGAGCTGTGGCAGTGTCAGAAGCCGGTCCGTTCTTACTTTCTGGAAGATCCATCCTCAATACTGCTCGGTTGCTGCTCGTTAAGCATCTGATGGAGTAATGGCGGACAAAATGAAACTTAAGGAAATCAGGCCTGCATTACATCACATCATCTCAAATTCTCAGCAAACAAATGCTGCTGCCGGACCGGCACTGCAACTTTCAAATCATGGGCACATTGTACACATCATTGAACATTTGTAACATATTTATGGTGGAAAATACGTATTTTTAAAGTTGAAAAACTCCTTAATGCACCTTTAAATATCCAATAAAGGTTTAACTGTTGGTCATATATTCATATCAGGAAAAGGGAATTGGAAATATATTACTCCATATAATAAGGTATATTATATGTACCTTATGTTTGACTGCTGAATACGGTTCTGCCAGCCCTTTGTCCTACTTTTCACTGACTCCTACTGTCCTTCATCCATATTCTCCTAGACTGTATCAATGATTACTGGAGCCAGTCTCAGCAAATCAAATGGATAGAGTTAACAGGTAACCTCGACTTTAATGAACCCCCAATCATGCTCCTAATGGGTGGTTTTCAAATATTTATTTAATCAAACCATGTACAGTTTAGGTTTTCTTGAAAGCAAAGTGAAACCACTACACCTTTACACTTCCTGGGATGTATTCTCTAATATTAGTTTGACCCTTCACCTTTCGTTCAGGTCCCAGAGGGCCATCAGCCAGGTGTAGGAGGGGGTTACTGGGCCACTTCCACGCTGGGGGCGACTGCAGCTAGCAGGAAGCGAAGCAGAAATGGGTCAGCGGCGAGAGCCAATGCGGCAAACGGAGAGCGGCGCCGAACCCCGAGTGCAGCGGCAGAACGTGGAGGAACATGGACGCCCTGGATAATTCATGAAGTATCTTTAGTCGTCCATCCAAAAATATACAAAACTGACCTGAACCTTCATGCTTGCATGGAGACAAAAAAAAAAACAGATGTTTTTTTATTTACCAGGCAGTCCAGGCGAGCTGTTAGATGAGTTTTAAGGGGAAGGGGAGGAGTTCAAAGGTTCATGCTCACAGACACAGCAGGGGGGAAGGAGCTGAACTCTGCTGGTTTGTGAAGCCGATTACATTTAGCTCTCCATTTAACCTGCAGATCAGTCACTGGAAGGAGCGTTTTGTTAAAAAAAAAAAAGTGCAGCCGATTTGTCGAACTGGCAAATTCATTCATGTGATCATTTATTATGCCCTCAGGTGATTTCATTAGAGATGACGGGAAATATCATGGAAGTAAAACGGCACATCAGCTCAGAGGAAGGAAAATTCTTTCTTTGGAAGACGAGAGGATGGATGCATGAATGATTTCAGCTTTGTGAAAAGTACAAGTGCATTCATTCTAAAAATCTTACGTCTGCTGCACTTATTATTTTCACACACTGCCTTGAATTTCTTTGAATAAAGTAAATCTGATATATATCCAACCACAGTCATTCTCTAGCGGAAAAGAAAAATAAAGCATCATCTCTTAGGCTGTATGATTCCTTCAAGCCTTCAGCACGTTTCCACAAACTCACCCTCACAAAGTCGCTTTGATGCTAATGTTGATGCTAATGCTAAGTCTCCCAGCAATAAAGTAATTGGCTTTTCTTTTTTTTCTTTTTTTTTAACATCTTCTCTCTGCAGTCAGCTGTTTGGTTCCTGGCTTAATTTTCAGTTATGTCTGTTAATTTAACTAAAACACCGCAGCACCCAGTGGGCATATTAATAATATCAGCTACTTCTATTGGAAATAATTGCAGATGATGGGTTTTATTATATTTCTACAGTTTGCAATATCAGCCTGAAGGCCGGATGGACCCTCTGGTGGGCTGTTGTTTTCCTTTGAGTTTCACAGCCGTGTCCGGGAGTCTGGCTATGCAGAAAAGACTCATACACCAAGAGGAATGTATTTCTTTCCTCAAGTACATTTAAAGACAATCTCCAGTCTTAACCTTCATTGACTGAATCTCAGTTGTTGCAAAAAGGGCAGCAGTTCAAAAAGTATCTAAGAGTACCCTACTGCACAAGATATAGTGACTATAAAAGGAAGCAGATAAACAGGTGCATCGAAAAGCTTCTAAAATTAGTACTAATTAAAGAGAAAACCCAGAAATTTTCCATGTTTTGTTTCACACAGTCTTACACTCAGACTGAACTGTAAATCCAGAGCAGAAAACCTCAGGTTGTGTTTTGGAAGTCTCTTTACATGACTACAGAGCTCGGAGCCACTGAAAACGCAACTTATCGAAAACAACTCACAAGGTGGAAAGTATTGAAAATAGTCCATGGAAACAGAAGGAAATTCAAAGCTTTTCTGAAACAGAAGCTAAAAAATGACCAATTTTTAAGTGATGTGTTAAACTGGCCTCAAAGTTTAAATAGATCTGAACCCCGGTATCATTAGTATCAGATCTGCTAACATATTAATCACATCTGACCTGTTACGATGAGATTCACAGGTTGTTTGTTTAATTCAGCTGGTTTTTATTACCCAAAAAACATTTTCCTTACATTCTTCAAACTCTTCTTTTGCCTCTCATTTGTCGCTCATTGTTGTCGTCAGTATAGACCGAGACAATTGCAGCTTCTGGGAAGAATCGTTGCCAGGCCCGGAGGATTGTGAGTCCCCGCTCACAATCACCTTCACTCAGGAGATAATCTGAATTGCCGAGTCCACCCTTGGATCGAGTCGGCCGTGAGGAGTTAAGCCGCCGCATCGGCAGAGAAAACAAAAACAACACAAACACAATGCAGGATGAGGGAATAGTTCCTCAACAACGGCTTTGTTCACGCATGTATTGTGTTCTTCTGCTCACGTATAGAGGGAGCGTTCAATGTGAGGAAAAGATACATTACATACGCTGCGCTGGGAGCATTTGAACATGGAATGACACATCGCACTATAATAACGGCACTAAAGGAAAGTGTGTGTGTCGTCATGTCGGCTGTGGCATTATCAGAGCTGAGGACACAAAGGCTTTCAGTGCTTTCAAAGAAAAGAGCTCTGGTAAAAAGCTAAAGTGTGGCAGATACTCTGAATGCCTTGGCGGCGGTGAGCGCGGAGCAATGCTTCATACGAGCTAGAATATGCTTTCAAGCTTGTCCTGCCCGCCTGACGCTATCATTCCTCGCCTCAGTTTTCTGTCCACAAGTTGATGGAATTCCATCAGGAAATTGATTAAAAACTGCAATCTGGTATGAAAATCATAAACTCTTTCATGACTTGGTTTGTTTTGATTTCATGGCTGCTTTTTTTTTTTAAAAAAATGTGTGATGAGAAAAAGACTTCTGCCTCTTTTTCCAAAATAACTTACATAACTGTCGGTTCTTCTGCAACACTGAGTTTCTTTGACGTTACTGAGACACTGAGACATCTGAATCTTGTCTGCGATTGGATCGTTTTAACTGGGAACTGGAATCTTCGTACATCAGGCTCTAAGGTTCAACACCTCCAATGGGATTTTAGCCAGAAGAGATAAAACATTGACTCTGAAACCGTGGTAAGTAAGCAAACTCCCTCTAGTGGTGGGCGAAAGACATTTATCAAAATAGTACAACTTTAAATCAACATGTGAAGTGACAACCTTCGTTCATTCTTAGGGAAAAAAGTGAAGAGTTGAGTCTCTGTGGGTGTGAGTCTGAAACAGCCGCTATTCTTCTTGTTCTTTCTGGCTTCTGAGATAATAAAAAGGTGATTCATCTTGTTCGGATGAGTGTGAGGATATGCTGACACGACGGCACTGCTCG
Source organism: Salarias fasciatus (assembly GCF_902148845.1). NCBI lineage: Eukaryota > Metazoa > Chordata > Actinopteri > Blenniiformes > Blenniidae > Salarias > Salarias fasciatus. The sequence continues at coordinate 31,309,157 of NC_043750.1, read as the reverse complement.
GAGAAAATACAGCTTTTTGGAACGAGCACCCAAGGTGGAACTTTTCTCACACTCCATCTCCGCGGAGAAGGGGTGAAACGCAACTTTTCTGAAATGCTGCTACTGTGCAGGTGCAGCGCGGCTGCAGTTCTTCTGCACATGTGAGCGGATGGACGACAACGATGTCTGCCTCCAGAGTGTCCTGACTCCCATATTGTCCGGGGACTTGGTAGTTTTAGAGTTGAGTAGCATCATGTAGCAGTGTCTCGGACTTTTCCGTTCTCACATCGACTTGAACCTCATCCTAGCTACGACTGCTGAACTACGAGAGCTAATCACAGGGTGTGAGGGTGAGCCACACCGATCCGAGGAGAGGAGGACCCCCGAGCACGATGAAGGGGCCGCCATGCGACGGCGAGCGGCACACGGGGAGGGAGGAACCCAGCGTGAGAGAGATTGTTGTGAACCGCGGCGCTAATTAGCGTTGCTCTCGCCGAGCGAGGCCCCTCCCGGAGCTCGTCTAATCAAAACCGGCAGCCTCCCCACCTCTCCCCGTAATTTGCTCAAGGTCTCTGTCTTCATCTTTTTGGATGAGGGAACTCGACGAGGGAAGCAACGCATTAATTAACAACCGTCGAATTAGCGTGGCGATTTGAGGTGGTGTTAAAATACATTCCCACACATTTCTTCACCTCTCCAGCCTCCAAAACATCACCGTCGCTGTAAACACGCCTGGTACAGAGACAGATTAACTCGAATGTAACGCTTGATGTTGGAGCAGAGACGGGCAGACCTGAGAGAGTTCAGAGGCTCATTCAGCAACAACTCTCTCCTCATTTATTCTGATGAAAAAATACAAACATTTCCACTGAAAACGTGTATCAATCCAAACCTGCTTGTATCCTGTTGCGTGAGAAGATGAATCCACTCGATTGTAAATTAGAGGCCGGGTGGAGAGAGACAGTGAGTTAATTCACTCTTCATTATTTACTCTGATTCCTAATGTTTTACTTCAGTTGGTGGGCCGTTTGGAAAGTGTATCGTGTTCACGCATGGCTGTTCATCGTGGTTAGAGCAGAAACTGTACAAACCAAAGGGAACGTTTTGTCGATGCATGGTTTTTTGTTTTTTTTTTTTAATTGATATTATTATTTTAACTCTGGGAGACATAATTCAGTGAGATCATAGTGAGAGAGTGTGGGCTTCAATATGGACCAGGAACCACACCAAGAGGCCCAACAACCGGGATTTTAAAGCATCTTCCCCCCACTAACTGATGTCATTTACAATATGTCAGTCACAATATGGCAGAAAGTGTTTGTGTTTTCTGCCTCCATGGATCTGTCGTGGTTCACAGAAGTCTGGAAGCATCTAGCTGAAGCCTTTTCAGGGAAGAACGGACCAGTCGCTGCAGCTCCACTTCCAGGCCTTTTCTCAGAGAGACAGACGGATCGCTCCATTCTGGACAGTCAGTCTGAAGGACACTCAGACCTGCTGTCATACTTCAGGCTGGGTCTGGACGCCTCACGGACGCCTTCGTCTTTATCTTGATTTAACCTGTTTTCACCCCCTTCATGAAGACATTCTCTGTATCTTACCTTCATCTCTCATCAACTCTCTGCACCATCCTTGAGTGAATCTCCTGCCTGAATTTCTTCGGCGCCTCACAAGAAGAAGGCAAGACGTTCACATCTTCATGACGTTGAAGCCGTGCAGCCGCAAACTTGAAACTTCTGAAACATTTATGGCAGACTGACACTTCTGCTGCTATGGGCATACTTCTAACAAGCATGTGCCGGACAGCATATTGCATTCTCCTGTCATTTAGTCATGCATGATGCTCCTGGTGTGTGAAGCAGAAAGAGGTTTCACAGAAACCTCAGTAATTTGATTCCCTCATTCGCTGCTGTATTTTCTGAGGGGGGGGGGGGGGGGGGGGGTCGTTCTGCCGAATTAGCAGAGGTTCACCGTCCTCCACCTTGTCCTACACCTGAGCTCAGAAGAGCAATAGAATCAGGAGATTACAGGTGACCCTCTCGTCCCGTCCGTCACCCCTTCAATTGTCTCCCGTCGGGGGGAAGAAACTCCGGGCGAACATGACGGCAAAACCACTTACTGCAGATCCCGTTTCTGTCCTGTGGGTCAGCGCTGTCACAGAGAGTCCATCAAGCGCGCGACTCGTCTCCATCCATAAAAAAGTGCTCTTGTCAACATGTTCCAGGCTTCAGGAGGTCCTGTCTTCAGCCGTAATGTGAAATGATTCCATGACCTTCATGTTTCCCGTGCACATGAAACTGTGAGATAATATGAATTTTTTGAATTTTACTTACTGCCTTCATTTGATAGAGGTAAATAATTTGGACATGGTTTACGGACTCTTTGATCCCTGCTTTTGAAACACTGGACGGTGACTTCTGTTGCAGTGAGTGCAAAATGTCATCCTGAATAATTCAAACATTTCTTGTTTTATTCAAGAAACAAGGTCGTCAGCTACGTCATGAAAATCCCACGATTGGGTATTATGACTCAACAAGACACATTTAAAGCTTTTCCTCAACATTTCTGAGGGACTTTTAATGCATTTAATTCACCAACATACTTGTCAACCCTCATTTTATTGTTCTAAATTAAAGCATTTTCATCTTCCAGTCTAAACTCTTGAACTGAAGTTATAAAATAACGAGGAACCACAAACCTGTTAGTCAGTGAAGGTTGATTCTTCGGATAAAATTCAACTCAAGTATAATTGCTGGAGTGTTAGTGGAGTTATTCTTTATTTTTTTCACCACAGGTGAAAACAGAGCTGCTGTCTCTGCTCACTGTGGCCTCATCTACATGACGTTTCAAGTGAAAAATCATCGTTTTTGAGTTTTCACTCGATGAATGTTTTGGATTTACACAAAAACAAGGCAGAAAGACTGAAAAGGGTGCAGATCAGATGCATGTCGGGCCACAAATGTGGATGTTTTAGTAATAAAACCAGATGCACCTGCATGCAGAGAATAATACAATATAAACATTATAGGCCCCAAATATGCAAGAAAAATGTTCTGTTTCACAGGGGCCTCAATCCAAATTGATTAAGACAAAGCTTTTTTGTTTTTTCTAAAGCTTGAAGAAAATCTAACCTAAGAAGGGAGACATGTATGTTCATCCTCTACAACTAGGGTGTGCAACCTGCGGCTCTGGACCAACATGTGGCTCTTTAGTCTCTCTGTAGCGGCTCCAAAAAGCTTTCACAACATGAAATGTGAATAAACACTGAACTTATTTGTATTATAGTTACACACAGTAGATACTATTCAAAATGATTCATCACTCTTGGTTCAAAAGGGATTGAAAGAAGGTATAAGTAAAATTTGGAAAATTAGCTAAAACCACAAAAAATGGGGAAAAGAAATGATAGAGTGGCTTAAACATTTGAAATGTTTAGAACTTTGGACCAAAGCATGCAAAACCGTTTTAAAAAGAGGTAAAATGGCTAAAACTGCCAAAATGTCAAATTTCTTGACAAAAAATGTTTGAAAAGAGGAGCAAAGCTGTTAAACTCAGGTACCAAAAATAGTTTAAATTTAATCAAATGTTCATTATTTGGAACTGTAGTTTTAATTGCATCAATTTCAATTGTAATTTCATAAATACATAAAAAAATATTGTTTTGTTGTTTTTTTGTGCATCAAAACTATATATGAATTTCCTGAGCTGCATTAGTCTCATTTTAAAGGCAAAACCTGCTTTGCAGCTCCACACCAACTTCACTTGGCAGAAAGTCACAAAAAAAAAAAAAAAAACTCTCTCCTGGTCAGAAAGGTTGGAGATCTTTACCCTACGGTCCACATATTCTCCGTCATAGCGATCAAAACTGTTTCACAAACACTAAATACATAAATAGTTTATTTTAAGGAATATCTAAATTAAAAAAAGAAAAAAAAACATCACATTTAACACAAATCTCACCCTGAGAAAACCATTAAAGGAGGAAGTTTAGCTTCATAACTCGACATAACATGAATATTAGATGCGTGCCTCACTTGTAATACCCGTGCAACCCATCCGCACATCATCTGAAATCGAACTCCATGCGATCCTGTGATCCTGCACACCATTAATCCAACATCAGCTCCGTTTTAATTAGCTTTCCGAGTCTGCCAAACCTTTCTCTAAAACATTCCAAGCTTTATGCATTTGTGATCTCATCTTACTACATTTTGCCAAAATCAATCAGCTTCCTGCCGCGCGAGGATCATCCAGTGAAGTGATGCTGCTGAGATGTTCTTGCAGGGGGGGCGGGGGGGGGGAGATAAATGACAGCCCGGGCCACACGGCACTTTCATATCTGTGTGCCAGGAAGGCGCGGCGGCCATCTTCTTGTTAATGCGGCGCTCCGATCCATCAGCATTCAGGCCTCATCCGAGCTGGATTCACGGAGACCGCCCTGCGGCTGCCACCGGGCTGCCAGACCTGCAGAGAAATGGCCGGAGGATCCCTGCCATCCTCCACACCGTCGCCACACACGCTGTTTACTAATCAAGATTTACGCCGTTTGTTTGTTTGTATGTATCAATAAATCACTTCTGAGCGAACGTGGACGACCATGAATCTCGAGCAGAAGTGGATCTCTAATTGCCTCCCACAGGGCGAAAGCAGGGCTTTACCACCCAGGGTTCTTTATGAGACCACGGGGAACAAATGCTTTGCTTTTAATTGCTGTGTAAATGTGGCTTCTGGGGAGATTTTCATTGTTTGGCAGAGCCGATGGCGTAAAGTGACTGTCCCCAGTGGCGAATGGGGCGGCTGGCGGATCGGCGGGCTTCTCTCTGCGGCGCCGTGTTTGTCGCTGTTTCGGTAAAAGCTCATTTCCTCCACATCCCCGCTGGGAGCAGCGAGGTGTTATTGAACTCCCCGACAGGTAAACTCAACACAAAAGACAGATTTTAACATTCAAAAACGCCGTCCGCCGACCGGGGTGAAATGTCACTTTCCGCGCCTCCCCGAGGTGTGCGCAGCACTCCCCGCTCCGGAATACTCCACATCAACGCCTCCCAAGGTCACGGAGTGGGCTCGTGATATCTATAACCGACAGAAGGACCCTTAGAGGAGAGGAGGAGATGGTTTAAGTTCCTGTCCTCGGGGAAATCTTCATCCATCTGGGGAGCCGCTGAGAGCACGGCCAATTCACACGCTCCAACAGACTCTTAATTCGGGGGAAACATATGCCACCGCTTAGGCCTTTGGAGCCCGCTCACATGGCAGGGATGGGTTGTTATGGTGGACATTAGCTGGTGGACCAGATGAGGCACACACAACATTACCCGCACGCGATAATCTCTGATCGAGGGTTGTTCTAATCTCCCCACGTGTATTCACACTCCATTATTGCCTGTGACACTAAGACATATTGAATTTTGCACATCACAGTATGGAAATACTTTGGAGCGCCTCTCTGAGCTTATAAAGCCGGTGAAACACGGTGCCCTCGTGCCCCTTCCCGTTTGCATACAGGGATACTGCATATTAAACTCATATAGCATCACTGAGCTCAATCCCTGGCTGATGGTTTGTGCGTACCTCAGAGGCAAAAAGAGAAAACAGCAGAGATATCAGACCTTAAACAAAGAAAAAAAAAAAAAACATGGAAACAACCCTGATCACACCGGCTGCCTGGAGGCAGATGATCTCTTTCAATTTACAGTATATTACATTCTGATCCATTCAAATCTTTTACATATTTCTGCAGCCACTTTGAAAACAAAGTTTATCAGTAATTTCAAGAAGGAAAAAAATCAAACAATGATTCAAGCAGCAGTAAATCAGGAAACTGAATGAGAAGATAGTGGGGTGGGGGGGTGGGGGGGGGGGGGGGGGGGGAATTGAATAAATCAATTCATGAATTCAATAATGTGAAATAAAATATCCACCCATCCATCTTCTACGCTGCTTTGTCCTGTGATAGGAGGTGTCGAAGCTTCATACTGTCAACCTTCGCACCACATTTTGGATGTGAGCTCATTGACACGTGTGCACACACGCACTTTATATATGGATTATGAAAATACACAGCTGCACAATTTTGAAGCAGAAGTCCCATAAATAGAGTAGAATTCAAAGAATTCTGCTGAGAATTTTTTTTCCAACATTGTTATATATTTTTTTTGCAACAATAAATAAAAGCACTTCTTCACCCTCCCAGAATAGAAACAGAAAACAACAAGCAACAGGTAAACAACCTTCCAGTAGTTGAATAATAGTCAAGTAGGTCAAGTTTTGAAGATAATAGTACAAAGTATCAGGTCATAGTAGATAATGGCAATGTGTTTGTCACTGCAGAGAGCCATTATTTACTCATCTCTATCTCTTATCTCCAACACTTGTGATCGGTAAACGGTAAATAGACTTCACTTTAAGTATACAGTGATTTTCCACTGCTTGAGCAGTCCCAAAACTCCTTTACACTGTTCATCACACACACACACAGTGTGCTGCTCAAGGACGCTTTCACATGCAGACAGGGGAGACAGGAGATCGAACCTTCACCCACACCTGCGTCCTCAGTTTGTTTCTGGCACGTCGCTCATAAAGGGGTTCCAGATTTGATGGAATTTATCTTGCAAAAATGCATCTGCAGTAATTTTAACTGTTTTGATTGATTGATGACCTGCAAACCGAGACCGGCCCCACAGAGCTGCAGAGCTGGAGACGTTCTTGCCCAGTTCTGCTTCCAACGTCAGCCTCGTGGCCAAAATGGTCCCAAACTACTTGATCGATTCTGGTTTCACTGGCTCAACCTGCTGCCACGCCATGGTCAAACACTGAACAAGTTCAATGGAAGTTTTCAGGATGTCGCACAGCTGAGGAGAAAATGTCTGTCGATTATAGATTTCATGCATTTAATACATGCTTTTGGTAGCTTATATTCAATAAAAAATAAAAAAGGCCTTTCACGATGTGTGTTATGGTTGTGTAAAAGCTCTTAGTATTATTACTGACTTTGGTGTTTGAGCAGTAAAAGGCCTGTTTGTGACTTGTGTAATTACACAGACGAGCGTTATAGACTGGTCATGTAATTCATGTGTCAAGCCTTCTGCAGAGCTGTCACAGCTGCCCAATAAAAACAGTGAAACACAGTATTATATTTCCCTTTGAGATCCATCGTCAGATACAGCGGAGTAGCATAAACCAAAACAACCTCGTAAAGTCCAAGCATCTCGCACTCAAACTACCGGAGAGGGAAAATATCGAGATTGAATTCTCCGTGTTTGGTGTGGGTGGTGAAACCTTCCTCCAGGGGGAGGACCACTGTACCACTAAACTGAATCCAAGCCCTCGCTTTTTCTCCCTTAAACTCGTTGCCCGGGGTCACTGGTCCTCCACGATGTCAACCGCACCAGCGTCTTAGCGCTGGATGTTCTCGCCGAGCCGCAGCGGCAATAACGTCATCGTGTCGGCTTTGCACTTCTGCAGTTGCTGCGAGCTTTCAAGCAACGTGCCAAAGCAGCGAGAGAAGTTCCCTCCTCCAGTGGCAGCCCCACGGGGAGCTCCGAGAAATGTGGAGTGGGCTCTTTCTGTAATTTCAGTGGCAGCCCCCACCATGTGCTTCTCAGCCTCGGGAACAGATCCGGTCCGAACGGCGAGTCCGCCCACACTGCGTGTCACTCTCGATAACGCAGAAATGCGAGCATGCCGTTTAAATACTCTGGCTACACAAACATGCTCAGAAAGAAACCACACTGCCTGCACACACTGATCAGCCAGCATATTAAAACTGCCCTGCTGACCCTGTGTAGGTTCCCATCATCCTTACAAAACAGCTCTGACCTGCCGGGGCAGGAAATATGAAGGTATCTGACACAGATGGCCAAATCGACTCAAAGTTTGCTCGTATAGAAACATGTCTAAATGTGATTTTGCACACACACACACACACACACACACACAAACACGCACACAGACATATACAGAAGCTTATCTAACAGCAGAACACACATGTAATAAACCAATAAAATAACACACAGCATCCATTTAGCATGTTTGCCATCGATTGATTAAAACACAACAGGAAATGAGATTTAAAATGTCTGAACTCATTTGCATTGTTTATAACTGTCTGTTCAGAAATCATGTCATTCTGGTTAAAGACAGCTCCTCTGCTGGCCCTCTTCAACTTTTATTTTTCACTTTATTTTCTTTCTTTCCTTTTTCGCTTTTGCTTAAATTAGCTTTCTATCCTCATAACCTTCCTCCACCATCACGAACCACATTTCTTCTTGTCCTTATGGAGGCTGTTTGCACCATCCAGCAGCTCATTCTCATGTAAACAAGGCTTAATGCACACAAAACCCTCATTTGAAAGCTTCTGTTTGCACATAATGTCTTTCATGACAATATTCTTATTTGATCAGTGGTGAAACACATGCCAACAGAGAGCTAATAAATCGTACAAGCATGCGGTTTAACACACTTTATGGAGGATCCTGGGAAATCAGGCCCTTTGACATTGATTATAAGGACTAACATGTTTCTGCATCACTTCAAATAGAAGCCGGTTTTGACTGACAGTGAAAGAAAATGGAGAACAGATCAACATCTGAATGTATCGATGTTTCAGAAGCATAGTCATCTGGGAAACACTGCTATCATGAAAGTGATCTGAACATTCAAGCACTGCATAGTTCAATGGCTGCTAACCTTCGTTCCAATGAGGAGCTCAAACATCGTTTGTCCCTCCCTGATCTCTTATGCTCCAGGTATTAAGAGCAAAGCCAAATACTGGCAAGGCACCCACTCTCGTAAAGACTATACTGCAAGAAACCTTCAACATAAATACACTGAGTGGTTTTTCTGTGGATTCTAGAAAGTTTTGTATTTTGTTTGTTCAACATCTGACTGTTACAGGCAAATCCTTGGACACCCCTACGATTTCTGGTAGCTGAACCCAAAGTGCGAATGAAGGGTTCACTAAAATGTTGAGTAAATGGGGCCTCAGTTGTGATGAAAGATGATAGTTTTCGAATTCGAAAATTCAGGTTCGTATTACTTTTTGGCAAACTTTAGTTGTGATTTTCCACAGAAAGATCCTGGTTGAACTTCAAGAAAGACAATAGGTCATGAAACGACAGGGTCAAAGAACCACAGTAGAGAACTGTTGAAGGAGAGCAGAAAGACCGAAGACACGATATGGACAAGCAAAAAATAAAGGTGACAAGGTGGATTTATGCTGTCTGGTTTACCACTTTCTTTGTGTGTTTGCTGGGGCAGAATGTCATTTTGGGACAGTGCCATCAGTTACCCTTGTCAAAGATGGTCGTAAATACAAGCTTGTCCAGGTTTCCTTCAAACAACCTGGCAGCTTCAACAGATAACTGTGCTCTTGTTGCCTCCGTCTCTGTCTATTTGAAGTCAAACATGACATTTGCAATCTGTTTACTTTTTGTTCCCTGTCCACGTTTTGTACCCTCCTCATGTTTTTGCACTGTGTCGACTTGCACCAAAAAGCAGCTGTACCTTTTTAAAATTTCATGGTACAGTGACAATAAATTTCTTGAATCCTGACTATGTGACCCATTCACAGCTGTTCTGCTCATGCAATATTCAGCCTTCCTCTGTTGTCCTTTGAGTTTCAGACCTTCTAAAGACAGCGAATCGACTCCCAAAATGAGCACACTATATCATTTCTTTCTCTTTCCACTTATTTCAGAGCGCTTCCCACTCCTGCTCCGGCTGTAATTATCTGTAATCTCGTCTGGATGTTGCATCTAAGGTTGGAGCATGAGAGGGAGCTTGACGGTTGGCACGCTCTTTGTCTGCCTCCTGATAGAACACTTTCCACTCGGCTGAATTACCCACTCCATGATGACTCGATGCAGCAGAGCAAAAAATGATGCTCCCCAGACTGCCGCGTATTCAGATTCTTTTAAATGCATTCCTCGGCCTCCTCCCATCCCAACCACCTCCTACCCTCAGGTAGCAGGCCGACGTGGGGGGGCTACAGCCTGTTATGGATCAGGGCTCATCGATATCCATCTGATAAGAAAATATCAGCGATGAGTGGATTTCTTTTGACGGATTTGCGGCGTGTGACACGGTGGATGGCTGCATCAGTGAGCGTGCAGGTGCAAAATGTCAGATAGCCAACCGCACGCTTCCCTGACTAAAACCCTCCCATCCTTATTGAGATTCCAGCGATTCGGCTCAGACCAGGATATCGCCGTCATCTCCATCGTTATAATGTGTTTCCATGTCAGCGGCCACTTTAGCAGGAATGTATTTCTTAAAAAAGAGTAACCCAGTTACCTAAAATATTAAGAGACACAGAGCTGCTTTCACTCTGCCAGAAGCAAAATCAGGTTTTTAGCTTCAGTATTAGTCAAAGCTGTTCGGACCTGTTTCCTGCAGGATGAATGCCTGACAAATTGAACTGTAACTATTAATATCAGTAGCTGTATCAACCAAGGTTGCTTTGACCATAAACATTTTCCATTCAAAAGAGAATAAATATATTAATAGAATATCAGTGATTTCATTCAGGGAGCTCACTGAGAGCTGCTTTCTCACAGAGACATACCTTTTGTTGCATTATGGGGTCGGTTTACTCAACAACAGAGTTTGGAACCACTGAAAACAGTCACTGTGAGCCAGTGTGCATCACAGTCACCATAGGACTAGATCAAAAATAACAACGCTGGGCTCCATGAGTGTCATAGCTCGCAGTCTATGTTCTCCTGGGACTTGGCAGTTTCAGACTTGAACAGAAACGGAAATCACCGCAAGCTTTGATTTGAAAAAATGCAGTTGCTGTGTGACCGGGGACGTGAAAAGTTTCAGTTTAAATGTTGATCCGTAACCGGTTTGCAGAACATGCTGGTCACTGCCGTCCTCAGTGCGCCATCGATCGGTTCAGGCCGTCACCTGTCAGCTCTTCAGTGCTCTGGTGACCGTCACTCAGAGAGGAGCGCCGGACGGCGGCGGCCGCTCCTTCCTTGACCTCCGATCCCCTGTTGACAACTCGTCCGCCTCAAGTTGCAGAGGAAGCTCACGCGTGTCTCGCCTGGCATTGCAATGACATGTTTAGTAATACCAGAGGAGCAGATCAGAGAGCGGCGTCTCTCACTCCTCTATTGACAGTCTGTCCTCGTGAAGCGAACACCTCCCCAACAGAATATCAGTATCACTCCACCTTGGTTAACTTCTAGTCACCATGCGGGTAAAATAACTGAGTACATTTGCAAAATTCTATACTGTGTGCTGGGATCAAATTAAAAAAAGCATCGTTCTGCACAATGCATCCTTTCTACTGCAATAGAAGCACAATCAATACGACGGCGTCACTGCCGCAGTGTCACGAGGCGTTATTCTGTTTGAATGTCGAACTCAGCCGTTTCTCTTTCTCCTTTCCTGTCACTCTCATGTGCTGCCGAGCAAAAACAAAGCACAAACATCTTAAAATAACCCCTAAAAATAAAGTCATAAAAACAGCCCAGAGGTAGTGAAGTGGTGATTTCCACATCTGGAGCCCCACTGGCCAAGGACGGGGTCCCACCACAACTTCTTTTGTTTTTCTCCTTGTGACCGCTGAGTGTCTTGTTATCCAGTGGGCAAATGGAAAAAAAAAAAAAAGAAAACACACACACACACACACACACACAAAGTCAGACACTTGCACTGATCTCAGTCTCATGCCAAATGATGATTTCTGGTTGAACGGTGGACTGTTAGCAGCCTGCGATCCAAAAAGGCTCGCTGGCTCGTGAGTATCCCATTATTTTAATCCCTCTCATTACACACATGTAACAATCTGCCAAAAAAAAGGGTGTTTCAATGAAATTAAAAAAAAAAAAAGGAAAGCCAAAACACTGCTTCTCTTTATCTCAAATTTTGTCTTTATCGACCCTTGTGGCTTTGAACTTGAACTCTGTCCAACTAACACTCCGGGAATCTTTACATAGCTCAGAAATAAACCTGAACACAATAATAGAAATGGGAATGACCACAGCTAAAGCCACTTCCACCTGAAGGTTTTGGCACTCTGCACCGCAATGCTGAAAAAAGAGCAGCATGGCAAATAATGCAAGACAGCTTCTGTGAACAGAAACAACGAACGCAACTGTGGTGAAATCACAAACCGCACGGCGACAACTCCATTCCAAAGCCCAGCGCTGCAGAGACTTGTCTCCACCTAAATTCCTCCTCCTCCCAGTGATGGCTGAAACTAAAGCTCCTTAAACGCAGCAATGGGCTGCAGAAGCGGGGAATCTTTTACCAGCCGGATTATCTCTCGTGTAGCAGCCGGCTCTACAAATGCTTTTCTATCTGGTAAACCATGTAGCTCTAAATTCAATTAGGGCCACATAAACATTTTCATGTGTGGCAAGTGAGCTGTGAAAGGGCAGCGAGCAGGCTGCAGCTGGGAGAGCCGAGCGGAGCCTGATGTGCTTCAGAGAGGCAGCGGAGGAAGAGCGGCGGCGGCTAAGGTGGGGGGGGGGGGGGGGGGGGGGGGGGGGGGGGGGGGGGGGGGGGGGGGGTGGGGGGTGGGGGGGGGGGGGTGGGAGACAAACACACACATCTGATATGCTGCAGGAGATCCGCGGGAACGTTTGGCTGCGTTGTGAGGGGCTGTATCTCTTCATCACTCACACACTGCTGCATGGATCCTCGTTCATCCGAATCAGAATTTACTGAGGGAGTTTAAGAAGAAAGTGTCGAGGAAAGACTCTGCTGCTACATTTGACTTGACCAGTTGAGGGGTTTCCCCTTACTGTCCTACTGTCCTGAATGCAGGCTGGTGTCTGTCCGTTGCTAACAGGGTCTTGAGCTCTCGACTAATCTGTTCAGCAATTTGTTCCACAAGAGGACGTCAAGGTCTTTCGTTCAAGGACCAACAATACTGACCATCAGTTCACCTACTTAACCTTTAGGCCAGCACAAGAAGAAAGACAAATACATGCTTCTATTAGCCTTTTATACCTGCATGTCCAGACGAGCTATTTACTGTGGCAGTGGTGCACGGCGGCGGCTCTTCTATCGTCAGTTTCGTTAACCCCAAGCTTTTTAAAAAAACTTAAACTTGGAAGCTGTTTCCAAAAAGTTGCATTGTTAGTTGATCTTAGTACCGTGGTTAAGGAAGCAGACGCTCAAAAGGCAATCAAAGTCTTGTTGGTTTCACTTGAAGCTGCCGCTGTGTAAACGAGCCCTTAGTGGCGTTAATGTCCAAGTTATTCTCAGGATATCTTCAAGTCAACTGCTGAGTTGTTCTTTTTTCTCTCTCTCTGTATTCTTGAATAGAGGAGAGGGCATCCATCCACCGACTGACAGAATAAACAGCCAATCAATTTATTTCATTCAAACAGACAGAATCTTTTCATCTGCCAGAGGTCAGAACGTTTGTCTCTGCAGGATTATTTCCCAGAGAGGTCCGACCTCGTGCGCATGGAGCACATCCATCCTTACAAATGGACGCAGTCAGAAGCTGCACCGTGGCTCCTTCTCTAAAGTCCGGGTCATGAATAATCCCCCCCACCCCTCTCTCTCTCGCTCTGTCCTCTTGTCCTCCGGCTCTTGTTACACCGTGTCGTTCTTTGGGCTACCCACTCCCTCTAGTGATGGACGGAGGCACTGCCCACGGAGCGGCCGGCAGGGAGGGAAGCAGGCAGGTGAGAGGCAAACCGTGGGACCACTGGAGCGACGGGGAGGGTCCGCCTCCCCCCACCGCAGGCAGGACGAGACGCCAGACCGCCGGTGGGAAGCGCACGACGGCCAACCGAGAGGAACACTTGTTTGGAGAAAACAGTGGAAAAGACTGCAGAATGCAAAGGCTGCTCTCTGTCTCTGGGAAAGAGAGGCGCACGAGAACAGACACACACACGATCACACTTGATTAAACAGCTCACCCTCTGAGAAAAAGCATGTTCATTTGTATTTAAGTGGCGCAACGTGATAATTACCTGGGCTGGGTTCCTTCGGAGCTGCGTGCTGCTCAGTGGGTTCCCAGCCAGGCCTAGTTTTTCCTCGGCCCCCGCTGCCCTCATCCATCTCACTGGTCTGGATGATGTAGCGGTGCCTTCACTCGCAGCCCTACCTCTGCGAATGTTAATAATCATACACAGCTTCCTCCTCCCGATCTGCATTCCGAGCACTTATCGCTGGGACGTAGACTTTGAATGATAAAGCGCGCGTGTCAGAAAACAAGCGAGTGTTGATTTAATAAGCCATCAATAATTACAGGGTATCTAATTACATGTGCTCCCTACATAAAAGATGATCCCGGTGAGGAGGTATAGATACAAGACACGGCGCCGGCTGCGGCGCGCAGAACAAATGAAAAAGGTGAGTCAGAAGTCAACGCAGTGAGCAGAATTCATTAAATAAAGTTGCTAGAGTGCGCCCTTTCCCGCAACAAATCACTGCTTCCAGTGGAATAGTCTCATTTAAATTCCATTATGTCTTTACACTGACATGTTTAAAAGCAGATAGGGACTGAAATGAGATCCATCCCCTTCAAGATAATTGATACCGCTGGAGTCTGGGCAGGCCACACACTGAAAATAGGGCATTATTCATAATTCATTAAATTTTATATAACTGACTCACTTCTGAAGATTACACAATAACATATTCATTGTTAAGAGACAGAAAGTCGTGGTCAAATCCAGACGACAGGGGCATTGTTCTGCTGAAAGCTGTGACATGATGAACTTTCAAGACCCCCAAAACCATTCACCCTTCCCCCCCCCCCCCCCCCCCCCCCCCCCCCACCCCTGTGTGTTTTTGTCTGAGACACTAGTCTTGTACAGCCGAATCGTGCATATTATCACGGTGACATTATGCAAGTTTCCATCCTGTGTGTGTGTGTGTGTGTGTGTGTGTGTGTGTGTGTGTGTGTGTGTGTGTGTGCGCTCACCTCCTCTTAATGAAAAGGTCAAAGCCAGAGCTAATGCTCCTGCTATTATATTGTGACACCTCTGGGATAACGCGTGATAATTAAAAGGGCTTTGGCATATGGCGGACATCGCAAACACGCTGCGGGGGGGGCGGGGGGAGGAACTCACTGGCTTGAGCAGGGGTGAAAAGACAAAAGAGGAAGAAGAAATGCCACAAATGTAGCATTTCTTCTTGAATTTTAAGCAGAGCAATAAGCTAGTTGGCACAAAGTGGCACAAAGTCAGTGCCAGCGTTACTGACACTAATCATTAGCTCCCGCTAATGCTGAACGGTCACTCGCTCTTCGAAACCGCTTTGAGCAGAGATGAGATGATACGGCAGGAATCAGCCAGAAAACAACAGCTTGGTGAAAAGGTAACCACCGAAACGTTAGCTTTGGCCAATGCCAATGATAACAGTTAGCAGAAAGAGACAAAAAGTTCCCATTTCAGACCAAATTAAAATCCATTTTACACAACACAACTTCACCACCAGTTAGTAACTGATTACTGTAACCGAGCGCCACTGGAGGCAACAGAATAAAAGTGAAAAGTAAGACGCTGTAGCTCCGCAACATACATGACAATGGCAATAGATCGCAATTGCAAAAATACCTTTTGTTTGCTGCATTAAAGCAAAAATAAAAATACAACATTTATGCTAAAATATGCTGTAAGGTAATATATAACACGTAACGCACTTATAATGAAAACAAAAGTGCTGATGTCTCCTCTGCTTTACATTAACCCCGCCGGCGGGATAATTTGTCATCCCGACGCCGCTGTAATAAAGCCGTCCCCCGGTGGCCCCCGCTTCGACCCCCTCGGCATCCATTTCCCCGTTTCCCCGCCGCTTTGTTTGTACACTTTTCTCACGGCGGGGCCGGACTTGAGGTTGTACAAGCAGTAATGTTGAGTAATGAGTGGTAACAGGCGCGCAACTAAATAAAACACCCTGAGTCTGACACTTTTTACGCGCTCCAGCTTGCGAGGGCCGCCGTTCTGCCTGCGTCAACATCCCGACGATTTTCTGCAGAGCGGCTCTGCGCTGCTGAGGGCAGCATATAAAAGCAGGCTTCTTCTGTCTTTTAATGCTAAGCTTTAACAAAGTCTGAAAGAAGTGCGCACTCCTGAATAATCGGTTATCTCGATGCGTCGCTTGTTGGTGATGAACACATTCTCGAAACGTGCCACCGCCCGATGCGGTGATTTTTTTTGCCTCAGAGTAGAAGCTTAACCCTCCTAAATCCCAATAATTCCCAGTGAAGGTAGCCACAGCGCTGCCCCAGTCCTGTCATAGGGAGACTGATAGCGGGCCTTTACAATCAATGCAGCTCAGTATCATTCCTGGTGTGTCATATACCTTCAGGCTGCAGAGAAAAGAAGCCGAGCAGCGGTTCAGGCACGGCCAGACTTTTTTTTTTGGTTTCTGGATTTTTTTTTTTTTTTTTTTTGCAGTTCAGAGACGGTCTAAGCATGAATTTATCAGTATGTCTGACATTAACAATGAATTAAACGACTTGAAGTCGTAGAGGGTTGGCTCCACTGACGAAATCATGGTGAACGTACACTGAATGGAGCCTCATAGAGCTTTGACTTGGTGTATAACTCACTAGAATAACGTTGCACCGTTCAGGACTGTCATTAGTCTGACTGAACTTGGTTTGCTTTAACAACTAACATTTAAAGGATGATTTGAAGTGACCAAAACCAAAACAGCCAATAGTGGCCTAGCAGGCCAACTACACCGTTTTCAGTATTTCTGCCAAAAAACAGAAATGCATTATGGGAGATGATTCGTCATGTTGTCAGTTGTGTGTGTGTGTGTGTGTGGGGGGGGGGGGGGGGGGGGGGGGGAGAACAGCAACACTAAATACCTCAACAGGAGTACAACACAGAAAGAATTTTTTTTTACAAATTCCTTATAAAAGGAAATCTCTCTTATCACAACCACAGCCGCTTCTCTGCACCTCGTTTTAAAACATGTTCGAACCAGATGGTGTAAATCACGCTGCCACTAATCTGTTCGTGATACCAACACCCAGGTTTTGTCATTCTCAAACACATGCCCCATAATCCATATTTATGAAGACAAATCCCTAAAAATGAATTTTGGGATGAAGACCTAGATGTTTTTGTTTTTTTTTTTTTTGTTTTTTTTTTTTTGTGGCAAATTTGTAAATTGTTGAAATGATAAATGCTGCTTCTTCTCACTCACTCATCCTGCATGCAGGCCAGTGCTGTGAATCCTTGTTGGAGACCAATTACTTTCATGAAATTAATGATGCTGTTAAAATGATGGAATATTCAGCGTGCTGGTTACTCATCATGTTGGTCGGACATTAAAATAGTTGATGAGTTGCTGTCTCTATCTGTCTGGGTCATGAACTGACAGACAGTTTCAGCAGAAATAAAGCAGTAATTACTAATTCTGCCCCCCCCCCCCCCCCCCCCCCCCCCCCCCCCCCCCCCCCCCCCGTTCGTCTCTGCTTGAGTCCAACGTTTGCTCCAGACGACCATAATGAAGTTAAAGCAGAATTAAAGTTTTACGTGAACGAGGGATTATTTCACTCTGCTTTCAAATCAGAATCAAGCAGCCACTTTATTTGGAATTAAGTTAAATTCGGCAGAATCATTTTCATCTGGAATTCAGTGTTTACATGGTCATTTTAAAGCAAGATTTCTTTTGTTGTTTATCTTCCTCCCTCTAACTGCTGCAACTCTCTTGAGTGAATCATTGTTTATTTTCAGAAACTCTACCACTTCATCGGGAACTAACTAGCAGCTATAATCAGGTAGGAATCTTCTGCTCCCCGCCGCACTCACTTAAGCTCTCAGGAGAAGTGAATTAAAACAGAACTTTGGCTCGAATGCTTTGCTGCATCGCTGAAACAAGCTAATGCTGAAGACCTTTAATTCAGCACGCTTCATTAGCTCCTAATATGTTAGCGGCAGCTCATTAGCAGCAGCACATGTTAATACATACAGTGCACAGTGTGCTCGGGCAAACGGCTCGCGGACCGGTGCAGACGACGCACTTTTTCACTGCCGACGCGACGGCGTGAAACGACTGCAGTCGTCGTTTCAGCCTTCACGGCCAAACCTGGCAGGAAAGCAGGAGTGAAGCATGAAGAACGCCGTCTCCTCGCCCATCGACGCCAGAGCCAGACGGACCGGAGGACGGCGACTGGCTGCAGGGAGCAGCCGCCTCCTTCCTCTGTGCACGAGCCGATTACAGGTGGCAACAGTTTGTTGTGTATTGGATCCAGGGGCAAATTCCCAGAGAGTCTCCAAAAGCAATTATCAGCTAAAACAACGCTTTAAACACCATTTGGTGGATGTTTGTTGTTTGTTTCTCAAACAGGGCGATGGGTGAAATGTGCATAAACAGTGCATCTGTGATGGAATAAACGCAGTACAATTAGGAAATTTAAACAAAACAAATCTCCAATTATGGACTTATTTGAATGTTTTTTTCTTTTTACAATATTAATGAGCATGTGCCTTTAGATTTTTTAATCGCTTTCTAGGAACTTGTCTCATCAGTATTCCTACTATCTAAACATAGAAAATAAAAACGTTTGAAGCTGTTTTTTTTCATTTATTATTGACAATTATGTTCAGAAATGGAAGAAGAATGAAGGAATCAATGATCCAGGGATGTTCTGTTCTTTTGTCTGGAAGTCAGCATTTCTTGAAAGACATCACTGAACCGCGCCCAGGGCCGGCTCTAGGAACTAGTCCGCCGCCTAGAGCGGAGTGTACGGGGGGGGGGGGGGGGGGGGCTCGTACATGTGTGCCTCAGACTAGGAGCTTAACCCTCCTAAATCCCAATAATTCCCATTGTAAGCAGCGACCCCCCCACTACGACTCTCCGTCGCTCCGTATGAGTACCTCACCAACCCACACCCCCCCCCACCCCAACGGTTGTCGTGTTGGGCTCGTCCAGTTCGCCTAACAGACCGGGGCTGGCCAATGGCAACAATATGCAGCAAAAAAAACAAAAAAAACAAAACAAACAACAACACTGAGTAAAACGATCAACATGCAGACAAGTCTTCAGCCCTTTGTTCAAGTCACAATGCATCATTTTTTCATTTGTGGTTCAGAAGAGAAGTTAATGGAAAGCGTAAAACAAAAAAAGATGCTGTTTTTATATTCTACAAAAGTGAGGAACCCCCATGAATCCTAATAAACTGATTAATTAATTGAAATCCTCCTGTTAAAAGGAGCTACTTGTTGCATTTTTGCCATGATGCCATCAACATTGGGAAAAACGTCATAAACAAAAAAGAACAGGTCTCAGTTTGCAATGAGGGCCAATGAACACTCACCGCCAGCTTCTCTCAGCACATTAATGTGTCAGCGTACGATGAATGTCCGAACAGCAGCCGAGCCTCTAAACAAAGTTGATTAAAGTGATTTGCGTTGCATCATACGCTGGTTTCGGCTTCCCGTCACTGCGTATGAGTGCATGCATTTCTTACAAGGCCCTCAGTGGGAATTAAACATCACAGGCCTGAAGTGTAACTGGCACCTCCATTCATTGACCTGCTAAAGGGATTGTTAGCGATGCCTCAACAATGGCCTGTCTTCCTCTGAGGACTTCACTGGATTTCTTTCTCTTTTTTTTTTTTTTTGGTTTCCTCATAAGGATTATGAAAGGCTGTGTACTCTCTGTTCCAGTGCACGGTCTGCCTTCACTGAAAACACCTATAAAAGAGCCGGAGGATTAATAATTCATTGATATCCATGACCACTCATGCTCTCCTTTATAAGACGGGCTTATATTAGCGCTGTACCCGTCAAATAGTCCAAACAACTCTAACGGCGTCATTAAAATTTTAAAAGCAGCTCAGCGTGCAGGCTGGGTAAATAAGAGACAATTACTGTGTTTGATAGAAACATAATGCAGTCTCCTTTCAGGGGAGGGATGTGCAAACCTTCGGAGGGGGGTGGGGGAGGAAAATGACTTATAGCCAGCAGAAAAATGATTTATTTAAAGGGCACTTTTCAGGCTCGAGTTCCACGCCAGATAACTACGGACAGTCAGAAGTTCAGTCACGTAGCCCGGTATTTTGCACAGCTTGAGAGGGGTATTAACGGAAAATAGGGAATCCGAAATCAGCCGCTATCTATCTCCCGCCGCCGCCATTGAAAGATGCTTACACAATCTGCTCGGTAATGGGAGGGATGTTTAAGCAGGTTATTACCATTAAAATCCAAATGGAAATAAAGA
The DNA here is from genome assembly GCF_902148845.1 of Salarias fasciatus. NCBI lineage: Eukaryota > Metazoa > Chordata > Actinopteri > Blenniiformes > Blenniidae > Salarias > Salarias fasciatus. The sequence goes on along the minus strand of NC_043750.1, from coordinate 31,289,027 downwards.
AGCAGACCTGATTGTGAAGTTAATGCGGCGTGGACACATTTTACAGCCATTTTCCATCTCTCATAGATAAACCAGTAGATCACTTTAATTAGACAATGTGTTAATTGACTGCAGGTCCTGGGGTGCGATGTGTCAACATTAGTCTCCATCAATGACAGCCTCCTCCAGGCATGACACCATTCACCATTCACCCCGACTGAGAGCGAGACGGGATACTGAGAGCAATCCAGGCTCTGCAAGAGTGTGTGTGTGTGTGTGTGTGTGTGTGTGCGTGTTTCTGCTGTGTGTCATTGGCTGTGCATGCAGCCACATTCGTGCGGGCATCTGCGATTTTGTGTATTTGTGACCGAGTGAATGTAAAGCAATGCATGAGAACGAGGGAGGCTGCAGAGGAAGGGCAGAAATGGAGGGCGAGCCAGAGAGAGAGGAGCCCAGCGTGCGGTCTATCGCTTCGCTGTGGTCTGACATTATTATGTGCTCATCGCCTGACCGCTCTCCTAGGCTTTCCCGTGTTTGGGAAATGGCAAGGGACATCAACATTACAAGGTATCGCACTTGGCTCGGGATGAAAAAAACAAACAAAAAAAAAAAAAAACCCAAGGAGGATAAGGTCAAGATGCAGCCTGCCTCTGGGACGTGGGAGCCTCACACTCAAAGTTCAATACTCTCGTATTCGATCCATAGATGTTCAAACGGAAGATGTGACCCCACGATGGATGCTCCCCTCATGTTCTCTCACTGTCTCCACGTGTTTAAAGTAGACAGGAAAGATTAGAAATCACGCCAAATCAAACCTACGGGCTTAATTGCAGCACGTATGTGAGAAATTCCACGTAGTCGGCATCGTGGAGCTGCCGTCCGCGATCAGTGGCCAGGCGTATGATAGCGCTGGAGTCTGTGAAGTCCCAGCAAGTCGGCCTCCATCAAGCCTTCAATCATACAGGAAACATAATGAGGCCATTAAGGTTTGGCCAACGCAGCCTTTAAAGCCTCTCGTGCGCCCGGCTGGGTTTCCGCTCCGCACACGCTCGTGGCTTCAAAGCTTTTTAGCAGCCTGATGTGATTTGAGCTCGGCGGCGTGCGGCTTGGTCGTCCTGATTGGACGCTCCTCTGAATGGGTTCCTTAATGTCGGAGAGAGTTTCAACATCGTGCGGCTCCTTTAAGTGCATCTGCTGACCTTTAGCAGGAGTTATGAAATGCCAAAATTATGCTGACCTAGTTAAGTTCGAGAAAAAGAAAATCTAGACTTTTTTTTGCTTATCTCCTGATGAGTTGATCTGATATTTCATGTTTGAACGTCTTCCTCTGGTTGTATCGCACCGTTTGGCCAGACGTCGCTTCCCACACAACACCTTGATGCTTTTCATTCCGCATGGCTCAGATCACATAAAGAATTCAGAAATGAAGAACGACATGCCATACATGGCGCGACTCATCCTCCACGAGCCCTTTCTAAAAGCTCATCCACACAGTGCGAGGATTACAGGACATAACATGCTCTCAGAACCACACTCTGAGATCTGGAGGTCAGGGGTGAACGTCTCTATGAGCCCGCCGATGTTTGGGAGCTCTGCTGTCTAAAAACTCACTGGCCATTCACAGCGCTGTTCATCACACTTCCACTGTGCAAAGAACAAGAGATGAGAAGCAAATTTGGAGATATTAATTAGCCGAGGATTAGAGGGAAGGAGGGCGGATTGAAAGAGGGATAAAGAATCTCAGGCTGGCTCGCAGGGTTCCATTATTTATGATATTCAGATTCTTTCCCCCCCTCTACTTCCTGCAGAGCAGACGGCCACCAGGGCCGCAGCAGAGGAAAGAAAAGAAACAACTTTATAATGCATTAGCATCAGTAATTTAGGCTGAGGAGTGAGGTGGGCTGACGGAAAGCAAGAGTAGCGCCTGATGACTGCGAGAACCGAGTCGTGGAAAAAAAAGGGGATTTAAATATAAACCTGAACTTTTCTGATATTGTGTTGACACTTGAAAGGTCATCCAGATAGTTTAAATACCGTCGCGAAAGACGTAGCTAGGGACTTTTACCAGGAAAGGCCAAACGAATGCAACCACGTTGCCTAGAAACAAACTGATCTTCCGCAGGTTCAACGGATCGTGAATGAAGCGCAGGTGGATCGTGTGACTAAAAATGTCTCAGTGGTCTGACGGATGAAGCAGCCTTCTCCTCTGAGAACAGCTGAAGACGTTTATGTGACAAAGCTTGGTGGGATTTAAAAAAAAAAAAAAACAGACTACCTTGTAGAACGAGGGTTAGGGTTCATATCTCCACTGTTTGCCACATTCAGCCATTCATAGAGGCAGCTGCCATTCAGGACACTCAGTCCATCCATTGGGGGCAGTTTTTTGGGGTTTTCCAGGAAATTGTACCTGCAACCGACTTGTGGTCACTGTTGTGACACAAGTTTTCTTAATTTTTGTGTCTCTTGCATGTATTTTTAGCATGTAGTTTGATTGTTTTCGCCTGGTCATTCAGTAAGAAGCGTCAACAGGAGCCGAGGTCTTCAGGAGACACTGGAAGGAAACCCTGTCAAAACAAATAGCCTCCGTAAGCCAACTGTGTCGGGGAAACTGAATAAACACCCCGCCGAATGTGTCAGCTGTTTAAATAAAAGAAAAAAGCCTAAGTGGCATATTGTGTTTGCTTGTGTCTGCAGTTGACTTTTCCAAAGGAAAAATCTGTTGAAAATAAATCCGATTTCGTCTGGCACGACAAACAGGAAGGAGCGCTTCCCGGCCCGCCCTGCAGATGACAGCTCCGTCCCCGGTGGTGAGTTTCTGGACCGTTACAGGCAAACAGCAGCCGGCCGGAATGATATCATGTTCAGGAGGAGGAATTTTGCAAGATCTCAGATTTTTTTTTTTCCCTGCCAAAACAATTTTTTTTTCTTTAAAACTGATCATTTATTGACACCTGCTCCAGAAGCATCCTTCAAAGACTGAAAGTCTGTCTCATCTCCAACATGCAAACATCACGTGCGCGTGTGCATGCGCGTGTGTGTGTGTGAGCGTGTGTTTGTGCACTGCGTGACATTTTTTGGCTTCAAACGCAGCTCATGAGAGTAAGCATGCGTTTCCTCCGGTTCTCGGGAGGGATTTGGGAATTTCAAACACACAGTCAGCTCCACTGATGACTTGCCAGATATGGATGACCCGCCTCGGCGTGAGTTCTCACCACTTTAAAAGACCACTCGCATCCAGCCCCCGCCCGCAGCCGCCTTATGCTAATTTCCCTTTCCACCGCCCTTCCTTCAAATGAACAGAGGACAACAAAGCCGCCGTCATGTGCCACGGTACATGAAACAAACATCAAGGAGTAATAATAAAAAAATAATAATGAAAAAAAAAAAAAAAGCTGATGCCCTGAAATGCTGATACTTATGGCTTTCTTGAAGGGCTGCATTCATTTTGATTACGCTGCTGGGGAGGATTTCAAGGTTCCCTCAGAAGAGATGAATGTTTCAAGATCACATTAAAGGAGGCACCACTAAAGCTATCCATTTCCTACTCAAGCTGTCACTCACAATGCCATTATGCTCGCCACTGCCGGGGCTGAGAGGTTACACGGCCTCAAAAACACTTCAGGAGAGAAGTTGTCACATCGCTGCGGGGATGCTTCATTGGGATTACGCTCATGAATATTATAACCGACAGTTAGTCTCAACATGGCCACCGCGGCGGTGCCAGTTAATATCTGAGGTTGAGTCTTCGCCGTAACCCGCGGTGAGCCCGAGGCGGCGGCGTGAAGACACGCACGACGACAGACGGCGAGGAATGGCGGTGGATCGGCGGGGGCACGAGATGGCAAGTTGGACAGGTACAGAGAAACAGTGAGAGTGCATTAGCCTTGTGTACACGCCTCAGAGGACACGCCGCCACTCCCGCCTCCCCCCGGGGAGCCCACCGCTGCGCCGAGTCCTCCCACAGGTAGTCACAGTACAAGACACGGCCGACCAGTCCGCCTGAAATAAGACTGAAGGAGAGTCCGCCGACCAGAGAGCCTGTGAGTTCATGGTGGATGTTGTGGCCAGTCAAGCAAACAGACAACAGGCAGCCAGCAGAGATTCATTTACATTTATATTTCAGACCTTCAGCACAGAGCAGTTAAGACTGTGGAGGTGTTGGAGGCCTGCCGTCTCCGCTGGAGGCCGGGGGAACCGAGCAGGTGTCGAACAAAACAAGCACATGTGGGGGATTTCTGAGGTTTGAGGGTTTTGTCAGCGCTTCAGATCAGTGGTTCACAACAGGTCTTTTTTTTTTTAGCTGTTGTTTCTCCTTAGAGCCACCCCAGATTACCTCTCAGAAAAGGCTGAGGATCTCCTCTCTGATCTCTGATTTGAGAAAAACATTACAGTGAAGCCAGATGTTGACAGACACCATCATACAGAAGCCAGACAGTTCAAATCATATTTCATAAAGGGTCTTTTTCTTGTTCTGGGTTCTTTGACCTGTGAACACTAAAGTGTGGCCTTTAAGAAAGACTGCAGGCCAAACTCTGCACTCTCTGATATGAAAGACATCACACTAAAGAAAACACTGATGAACACAATCAAATCATCGAGCTCTGAATCAAACGTACTGAGTAAATTCCAAAGACTGCCGGAGTCTTCTGAATGCCTTACATTTCACTCTTATATTTCACTCTGTTCTTTGAAACTTCAAATCAGCGCTCCTGTGATGTTCCTGGAGTCAGGCTGCGAACCGCTGCAGATCTGGAGATGTATAATGAGGCTACATACTGCACTACATTATGTTCCATAACAAGGCCAAAGTGTGACGAATGTGAAAATAAGTACTTGTTCTGCAATCGTTTAATGACGGTGAGGAAACGTCTTCTGAAGCAGTTATTCTCAGTGATTCACATTAACCTTTACTGACCACCACTGATTATATGGTTTGGTTGAAGCAACTAAAGACATAACAAAGGGTCAGACTCGAAGGTTAGAAAAGATCATAGTGGGAGGGTAAAAAAACAAATCAATAGCTGCATATATGAGGTGGGAGCTCACCTTGGCTTCAGCTCTGCCCTCTGGTTGCTAACTTTGATCAACCAAAGGTCACAGCCTGGACAATGGCCATAAATCCACCAGAAAATAATCCCTAAATTCAGTCGATAGGTGCTTGAACTCCTGTGAGCTCAAACATGAGAAGCCACGGCCCTTTGTGGGGCAGAAAATCTTGGACTTCTGCACTCCGATGCATAGTTTTCCTTATCGAGAAACACCAAAAGGACTTTTCCTCTCAACGCGATCCAGCCAGTAAATCAGAGCGTAAGCAGGAGCCTCAGAACAATCAATCAGACAACCTCAGCTATAACTTTACATAATAAATGTGATGAAGCGGACATAAAACACAACAGTGGCGCATTAAATTTTCATTAGTTTATTACTAAGCAGCCTCTGAAATAAGAGCGCTGTGCTTTGCTGACCTTCCAAATGATCTTCATGTTTGTGAGAGCCGCTGGTGCAAAGCTCACGGCATCTTAATAGCTTTAGAATTCAAAATTGGTATTTGAAGATGTTTTTAAGACTTCATAAAAAAGGCAAATAAATAAATAGATAAACTGGATGCAAAAAAATCATGAATGAAGAGATAAAACCTTCAGAAGTGATTCCAAGAATGATCAAGATTTGCTTCTGTTTATTTGCATTTTCGATGTGTAAGCACATGCAGAATCACAAAGAAGTCTTTCAATCCTCCCACGGGTAATTTTGTGAGGTTTTAATAGCAATTTGAAATAAAAACATTCTTAACACAAACATATAAAAATGGAAGATGAACAAACACACATGCATAAAGTATGTCAATTCTTCCATAAGGTTTATATTTGTTGCCCCAAAACACAAAGGAGTCAAAACTCAACTCTTAAACCCTGGTTTTAAAAGTCAAGGATGAAAACTCAGCAGCTCAGACAACATGTTGGACTCTTATGTTTCCTAGATTCACTAAGAAAGATTTAAAAAAAAATCCAAATTGAACAGACTGGTCCTTCAATATAACAAAAGTATTGATGTGGTAACAAAGAAACTACAGTCCTGTTTACAACAAACTGCGATTCATGAAAACAGAAAACATTTGTTGCATTTCAGGTTTCCGTTTACACAATAATGATGCTCGGAGTCAGTGGAAGTGGAACTTTTTTAAAACGCCTCCATGGAAATGGGGGAAAATGCTGTTACTGTGCATGCACGCCACGGTCGTAGTGAAGGGTTTATCTGCACACGTATGAATGTCGTGACTCCCAGTCCATCTTCTCCCGGACATGATCATTTCAGTTGAGAGTCACCTGTAATCGCAATCCAACTTCACGGTCTGGCCTTACGAATTTCTGTTCTTGCTGTCGTTAATATTTATATTTTGTATTATTTTATATAGTATTATCTGTAACTCTTTACTTCCTTTTTAGTGTTTCTGCCATTTTTGTGCAAATGGACTGAAGTATTGCTCTGTAAAGGTGAAACACTTCTGAAACGAAAAACCAAAAACGATGCATTTTCACTTGAAACTCTATTGTGTAAATGGGTAGTTTGACATACTCTGAATAGAAAAAAACATCCATGGCCAGAATTCTTTAAAATACTCAACATGTAGATAAACTTCTTCTCTGTCCTTTGACTGACAAAATATTATTTTCTGAACATCCAACCATTGAAGAAGTCCGGACACCATTCCACCTGACAGGATGTTTACCAGACAGTCCACATGTCCATAACAGAGCAGACACACTGTTTAGTGCCATCAAACCCTATTTGGTAAAACCTGTTCACAGGGAGAACATGAAGCCCTGGAGTCAAACCCTGGATCCTCTTAATGTGAGGGGAGAATGTCAACTACACTGCACACAATTATTTAAATATTTGTACAAAACACTTGCAAAAATGCCCTTCACAAAAAAATTCTTTGTTGAAATAACAGTGCCGATTATAGGAAATATTACAAATAGAAGTAGTCATAAATAGTGACAGAGGTTGAAATCTGAAGTGATTTCAGCTCATACAAAATATGTTACTTGCAGGTCCTTTTGTTTATTTTTATTTATCTTATATATGTTTTTTCTATCAAGCGTCACGCATCTGTTAAATTTGGAAGGGAGGGACGCAGCCTGGTTCTCTAACAGCATGTAGCCATTTGCATGAGGGCGAAAATCGTTTGATTGAAAAGTTGATTGGCTTTACAGAATAACTTTAAGCACCTGGAATAATTAGTTAGCCAATTTCACCATCTTCTATGACACCTTTTCATCCAGAAACATCTTCTGATGGTGATTTGTTAAATGCTAAAATGTTTGAGTAATGAAGGAACATGTCATCGTGTCAAAATCCTAATTGAAGAAGACAAAGAAAAGAGTGAAGACAAAATGATGAATCGTGTAGAGAGACCATAAAAACAAGGAAAGACTTTCGTGGTTTGCAGATAAAAAATTCAAATTTTAAGAATTGTTTTTTCTGTTGCATTACCCAACATGGCCATAAGGTGTCGCCTGCCGGAGATGCAATGAAAATGCTAATGTTCTTCAGTTTGCCATCCTTCTCCATGACAGTGGGCCAATAGGGAACCGTTCAACAGCGCCCCCTGCAGGGACGGGCTGTTTTTAGTACAAATGCCTCCTTTGAACTAGTTCAGCTTTTCACTGTCTCTCTGAATCGTTGTTATATTTATGGTTCTTCTAAAGAGTGGCGAGATGAAAAATGAAGGAGGCCACAGACAGTCAAGGTTCAGCTTGTCGGCGATGCAGCCGGTTAGTCTTCCCGTTAGCCAGACACTTACTCTTACTCCTACTAAACTACTGCTGCAGTTAAGTTAGAGGACTTAAAGCTCAATCTCCAGCACGTAGGCCTCCATTCATCACCAGAACAAGCTCCAGCAAGCCAATGAAGATTAAGTAGCAGATCTGCTCTCCTGAGGATGCTCTCGAGGCCAAACGAAACTCTACTCTCCCTTTTTTTCCCCTCTTCTTTAAACCACAAAAGGATAAAAGGACCTGGGTTTTCACGTTAATCAGTGAGGATTTTGAGCTGAGGGGCAGCAGCACACAGTAACCCCGTGCCCTTCTCCACCCAGCAGACAGCCGTGCAGCAGCATGCACACAAACACATTTCCCACACAGCGCCTCAGTCTTCACTCCGGGTTAAAAAACAAGTTCATGCACCATGTTATAATCAGCTCAGACAAGACTGAATATGTGGGGATTTTTCTGATTTTTTTTTCTTTTTTTTTTTCAAATGGAAGAAAGCAAGAGAAACAACCAGAACAACAAATTAAGCCTGTGAAACCACAAAGAGGAAGCCATCGGCTGCATACCAGCTTACAAGACAGTTGTGTAAATGACTTTGATTCATTTTGTCTCATTATTCTCTTCCTATGAGGGCCTACTTGTGTAAGAGGGGCCGCAGTTTCATCCATTTCCAATGCAGAAGAGGCGGCTCGAATGTGACCTGTTTCATTCTGGAGATGAGTGAGTGGAAGAGTGAGGATTATTTACAGCTGCTGCTCTGATTTACAAATTATGGCAGGTGGCTGCTTTTGCCCAAAAAACTGCATGTCATGCAATCGTGAACAAGAGAGGCAATTAAGAGTTCTGAGTTCTTGGTTGAGACATTTTTTAAATAAATCCCCTCAAGAAAAACGAGAGTTAATGGTTAAGGGATAAATTAAGTGCTGGAAAGGGACTTATGTCACTGGGCATCATGGTTTCACACATCTGATCCTGAAAAGGGGAACGACCAAATCTCCAGGCATCCCTTTGAATATGCATCTTTTTTTTTTTTTTTTTTTTTTTTTTTTTGCTTTTTTCAATTTTCAAGGCTGCACCAAAGAGCAACCCGTATTTTAAATGTATAAAATCTTTCAGATTTAGGGTGATCAGTTCAATGAAACATTAAATTTTGGGGAAGCACAAGGATCCATGCAAGAGGACACAATCGCCATGTGAAGAATTTAAAGTCCGATTGGAGATTGTACAATAATGCATGACTCCCTCCTTCCCCGTTCAATTAATTTGGATGAAAAAGCACCTCGCATCAGCGGGGAGGAATGAATCATGCATTCGCAGATCTGGGATCCGCTTCAAATAAATCATACAGGTTTCCTCTCTGAGGACATAAATCACCTCGGAATAAATTATGAAACTGGAAATTCACGAGTTGAACCCTCGCGCACGGACTCGACGCGTTTGGCAATGTCACAAAACAGTATTTGGGATTATTAGAGCTGACAGGGGGGTAGGAGCAGGAGGAGGAGGAGGACAGGGGGCTCTGTGCGTAATTTGTGCTCCAGTGAAAGGTCGGAGCAGCAAAAAAAACAAACAAAATTCACAATGCTGCACAAGTCTGGCATTTAGGGAGCTTCGTGCGTCGGAGCGCATCTGGAGCTCCCGGTGCATGCACCTGTTAACAGCCAGCACAAAGTCTCCGCTCCGCTCTGTGCGTCACCCGAGATGAGAATACCCCACTCTCCGGACAGAGTAGGAAAAACCAGCCAGCAGGATAAACATAAACACCCAGAGAAATAAAGATGAGCCGGGGTTTGTACTCACGCTGCTGTTCTGTCCCGTCCAGTAAACAACCGCGTGGTTGTGCGTGGAGTCTCCCGTCAGAGGGAAAGTGCTGCTGCTGAGCTTGGACTCGTCCTGGCGGTTATTCCCTCTCCCTTCGTCCCTGTTCCATCTGAACTCAGATCTGCCCTGTCGGTGTCCGTCCAGCATGGAGCCCCGCTGGCCCTCCGGAGCCGCGGCCGCCGCGTCCCCGCCGGCCCGGCCGCTCCAGCCGCCCTCACTGAACTCTGCAAACTCCGGACCGCTTCTCCTCTCCCTCCGGAGCGCAGCTTCCTCACCCGCCTGCACCCACCCGAGACTCCCCTGCCCGGGTTCGGGTGTATCCTCCTGCGTCCTAACTCCATCCAGACTGCCCGCGCGCACGGATCGGGGCGCATCCTCGGAGGAAGCACCAGGCTCTCCGTCTCCGTCCATCCCAGCAGGCTGCTCGGTAACCCCGAGTTCCCTAAACTCTACTCGGATGTTTTTTAGGGCGCCCGGCTCCTCTGTCGGGTCGGCGCGTCTCCCCAGCGGTAATTCCTCCAGGTGAAGTTGGACAGGCGTCGCGCAGGACGCGCAAGTTATCTCCGCCGTAGCATCCCGGAGGGTGTGAACGGCGATCATCACCCAGATACCCAGAGAGAAGTGCAAGCCTGGGCACAAGCCAGCCCGAGTCTCCATCGCTGACAGAGATCTGGAGGAGGTGAAGGATGGCTGGAGACCTGATCCGACACCTTAACTCCCTTCTCTCAGGTCGATGTGGAATTAACTGACGCCTCGGTTGTCCGTCCGCTTGTTTGAGAGGAGGGCAAGGGGGGAAAAAAAAGAAAAAAAAAAGTGCTCTTCAGCGAAACTGTTCACGTCCAAGGATCTTTTTGGTCGGGGAAAGCCACCACACAGGGAGGAGGAGCTGTATCGCAGCCAGCTGCCGAGTGTGCGCCCGGAAGAGACAGTGGGAGAGAGAGGGAAAGAGAGAGAGAGAGAGAGAGAGAGAGGGAGAGAGAGAGCGAGAGAGAGAGGTGCTGTCCATGGTGCTGACTCTTCTCCTCCTCTTTGAAGTCGTTTAGATCTCAGCAACACAAAACAGTCATTGTGCAGCACGCAGGCTGTCGCTCAATATCACACTTATCCCCTTTTAAGATGGTGAATTCTTCACTAAATTCGCCATTACTGACTCTTTATCGGCCGTGTGTTTAATGAATTAGTGAATTAAATTAAACGACGTTTTGATTTATTACCGGTTACAATAAATAAGCTGATAATTAGGGGGGGGGAAAAGCGCAAATAGGAAATCTGTCAAGACAAACAATCTTCATGTGTGTGGTGATAGTGCTGCAACAATTATAAACGTTTAACATGTATTTAACGAGGATTCTTGGCATGCAATTAAAAGAACCGTTAAAGTGAAAGATGCGCAGCAACAGCCCTCAATGTCTTGGGTGTGAGTGACGCACATAAATGTAACGTGTAATTGGCAATCAGAGCACACGCACTAATTGAATAATGAGGTATTTTGGTCTTGTCTTGTCTCTCCAGTTTTCTGCGTAATCGGTGAAATAAGCCCTGCTCTCTCACCTGCTCACTGCGCGCTGTTACGGAGCAGCCGCTTGACCTCCAGCTGGAACTTGGTGCCGGATGCAGGACAGAAGCATCTGAAGCTGCTGGGGGGGGGGGGGGGGGGGGGGGGAACATAAAAAAAAAATAAAAACATTATTTAAAGTTATCGAACTAATGTGAACGAAAACATGACTTTCATGGGGAAAATCGCTCTCTTTTATTTGATGTGACCGGAAATCGTTCAATTTGCTTATTTACATTAAAATCCTTTTTTTTTTATATCGTGATTAGATGTGGTTATTATATTTGTTGGCTTATTTGTGCTCTTCATTGTCTCTCCTCTTATATGATAAATTATTGATACACACACAGAGATTACTGAGTCTAAACTCCACTTGTAACTAAACTCACTTCACTGTCATTACTTCATAACTTTCTTTCAAGATGAGCTTACATCCAGGAAATAGAGCATCTCATCTTTCCGTTAATTGATGTAATTTCAGATAAGATTCAGATTCTAGAGCATCTTCCTCCAACTGACTGATTCACCAATTTCCCCCACAGTTGTGATGAAATCGTCCAAACTGGTTATTTGTTGGTTTAGTTGTGAATATTTTTGATTACCTGTCCAAATCTGTACCCGAGATGGAATACTCTCCCTCCTGCTGCCCATTCACTATTACAACTGTTTGAGCTGCGAACTTCATGTTTTGATGGATGACAGAAGCATCTGAAACTTTTTGTGTTTTTAAATAGGTTTTTCTTACTTGTGAAACTAATAAAAAAAATGAAAAACTCAGGCTATCTTCTGTAACATTTATCAGTTTATTCTTGAAAATAGGGGCCGAGCCCCAGGGCGAGGTGGCCTCTGGGTATCTCATATGCTTGTGTGGTGGTCAAAGCACTCACTTCACTCCTGGAGGTCTAATTCACTATGACAATCTAAATGAGTGACAGGAACTGATTGGAACAAAGTAAAGTCTTTTAAGGAGTTGTACCTTCATGAGTTTTTTTTTAGAAAAAATGTTTGCTCATTGATGTGTCAATAAAATTAGCAGTGTAATGTAATGTAATGTAATGTGACTCCTCAATAATGAACCTTCAAACTGTCTGAGCTACATGTTTGCGGTCAACAGGTTAAGAAATGACCCTAGTTTAGGTTGACATTAGTTTGAGGCAGTGAGAGGAGTTTAACCTGTTCAACTGAGAGCAAATTAGGAATTCAGTCAGTATATTTAGTTTTATGTTTTCGCTTGTTTCTCCCTGTTCACACACTGTGTGTGTGTGTGTGTGTGTGTGTGTGTGTGTGTGTGTGTGTGTGTGTGTGAGCGTGTGTGTGTGTGTGTGTGCTGACCCACTTCCTCAGCCACTCCCCTGCTGTCTGCCTGCTCCTCCTGTCGCCTCCACCTGCTGCAGCAGAAACACTCGGCCAACAAACCCCCTTCACATCATTATTACTTAATTTTTTCTTCTTCTTTTTTTGGAGTCTGAAACTCCTGGTGAAGACTGTTTTTAACTCGGTCCAGCTCTCTGCAGCGCTCACCTGCTTCGACCCGATCCTCAAAACTCTTCTTGTCAGATCCTTAATTCCCTCAATGCTCCTGCTGAAAAAAAGAAGAAACACCTGAACTCTTTTCCTTCCCTCGTTCGGTCTGCTTCTTGGGCTCACTACAAACAGTTTAATCTTAACAGGTTATACTTGAATAGACGTATTCAGTGCTCTTTCCAGTTTACCTCACATTTTATATCATTGTACTGTTGGATAGCAAAGGAGCAACAATTAGGCACAGATGTAGCAAACTAACACAAAACTGATGTAACGGAGTGAAATGACTGACAAGGCCACGAGGCAAAGACATCAAAAACAAGTAATCTGTAAATCCTTATCCAATGATGTGTCTAACACTACGTCTCAGCTATTATTAAAATTACAGTTAGTTGCGTATTGTTCATTACAGTTCTGATGATGCATTTATGCTGGTATATTACGGGAAGTGAAAGAAAACCTGAAATCACCATATTTGTGTATCGAAAAGTGTCAGGTAACTAAATTCTGTTTTCATGCATTCATTCAAAGTCGTTTCATCAGGCCATTTGTCACTTCTGTGTCTGAACTGGTGCAGTGTGTGGTCTTCCAACCTCAAAGTCAGCGATTCGATCCCTCATCTCAAACTGCCTGTGTTCTTTAATCACATAGTGAAGGCTGAATTTGTGCACAAATCTGCGAAAGTAATGAAAATATGACCCAGAATATAGGTGAAGTTTCAGAAGATTTGGCAAGTTTTTGTTTTTGTTTACCAGTTTGTCAAGACTGAACCCAGTTCTCCACCATGCGGGACGACTGACCGACCACTTTAAAGACTATTGCCTCTCAGGTTATTTGGGTAGTGGTGGTCTAGAGGTGAGAGAAGTGGATTTAAGCCTGGAAGATTTGCAGGTTGGTTGAAACACAGTAATCAACTCGGCTTTCGTTCTCTCAGTAGAATATCACTAATAAAGCTGAACCAGTCTTCCTGTGGAAGGAAAAAACATAAAAGGAAAACTTGGAAAATGTTGTGGGATCTTAGGGGAACAGTTGGAGCCTAAACGCTCCATCTCCCACGAGAATGATTTTCTGTTTACGGCCCCTCCCGGTATTGACCTGGAATTTCCTTCCCTTGCTGAGTTGCCTCCATCGAGACGGCAGCCTCGCCGTCCAGCCTCTCTCTCCCTGTCACACCACATCCACCATAATTTCAGGAGTGAGAAAGAAGCGCCTCCTCGGTGGCAGGAAGACCCGGTCAGTCCTGACGGCGTGAGTGAGGGTGAGAGAGGGGATGGGTGGGGGTAGGATCGGCGCTGCGCCCAGGGGGGGGCAGTCACTGATGGATTGGGAAGAATTGGCAGGCAGTTGCACCACTCCTCGGGGGGAAATAAGGCTGCGCCTGGAGGCATGAGAGAGGAAGGGGGGAAGACTGCTCTGTGCATCAAGGACTCGCTGCACGGGCGGGTTTCTGATAAAAACATGGATGTAGGAGAGAAAAAGTAGGATTTTTCCTGCAGGAGTTGGGTTTGTCTGAGGGTGGGTAGGACGGTTTATTCATTAGTGATCTGGCATGTTGTGTCCTTGTCTATCAAGTTGACTGGCCACAAATTGCCCATCGGGGGAAACTCAGGGGACTCAGCCTGCATTTCAACAAATTCCCAATCATATCTGTGTGAGAGAGACAGCTGCAGAGCAGGCAGAGCTATTTCATTGGGTGAAAAATATTCTAGATATATATATATACACACATATAACTTGAAGGGAGCCGATGCCGTTTTAAATGGAGAGTAATCTGATTGCTTCATATTGCCAAGGATTCAGAGAATATATTCCACCCAAAGGAGGGTAGAGGAAATCACCTGTCCTTGCAGCATAAGGTGGTTCAATTTTATAGTTTTATCATGGCAGTGTTATCACATGTGATGTAAAACTGCTCCAGTATGAAAAAAGGTTCCCTCAAAGTGAGGAATCTACAAGGAATTATCACTGAATCTGCAGCGCCCCGCCTCCGTCTCAGCTCCAACGCCGTTTTTAACTCATTGTTTAGCGGTCTGACCCCCAGGTGCATCGTCTCTCTTCATTCTCAGCTCTAATCACATAGACCATCATTAGATAAAATAATGCAGAAGTATAAATGACTCCTGAGAGAGAAGGAGGCCTGCTGTAATCCACAGTGGAGTTGTTTTGACAGCGCCCCCTGGTGGCTCCTTAAATTATGTAATTATGTCAAGGACAAAGGAGTGAAAATGAAAACAGGGAGTCATACACTAATACTTCATGAAAAATCAATAATATCTCCTGAAGATTGATAACTGTCTTGCAGGAGCCATCCACTGGCTGGTGACAGCAGGACTTGTAAATTGCACCACTGCAATGTTAACAGATGAACCATGAACTAAAGAATGGAAATGGAATAAAAGAACATTTTTTTTTTGTTCTGGTCATAAATCCTACAACACACATGAGAAAAGAAACACGGCCCTCCTGCAGGAACGTCCTTTACTTCATAACTTTATTAATGTGTGATGCTGCCACCTACTGGTAAGAATTTTTATGACTAGAACAAAGGAGCATGTGAGGAAACACAGGACAATTGACACTGAAACTTATATCCTTCGATTTCTGTTGGTAATGGTTTGAATGTTAGAGAAGAGAGGTTATGATCAGAGGTTTGCAGGTTTGAATCCCACTGCCAAAAGGCTAACACAGTCAATCCATGAACCTCAAGGACCTAAAACCATTTTTCCCAGAACCACATAAGAAAGTAAAAAAAGGACTAAAACATTAAAAGCCTAATAAAATTCATAAATAGGCACAAAAGAGAGATGAAAAGAAAACGAGAGAGAGGATCCAAAATTGATAATCATCCAGTGTCAGCAGCTTCCTGTTTTGTTTCTGTAATTCAGTAACCTCTAGTGGTTAAGGTGATTATGACAAGAACAAAGGAGTCAGTGTAGTAAATCACACCATTACACTTCATGAAAGGATGGAGAACTCAACAGCTGCCTAAAAATTAAAACAAGCACCCTTCAGGCACCCCTTAATAACTGGTTGCAGCATAAGTTGTGATGTAGTGGTGAAGTGTTCCCTGGAGAAGTGGGTATACTTACAATTTAAACCAGCCCAGAATCACAGATTTTTCAAATTATTATTATTATTATTATTATTATTATTATTATTATTATTATTATTATTATTATTGTTGTTGTTGTTGTTGTTGTTGTTGTTTAGAAACAGTGGCATGTAGGATCACTCTACTTCGTGAAAGTCCATCCACAGTATTTGCTCAGTGTCACATGATTTCAGTATAATTTATCGGTTACCATTATTTACCCCAAAAATCTTCCTGTGATTTGCTCACCACCCCTCAAAACCTCGACATCAACCAATCAAATCATTGAATGGCGTGAATGAGGCAGAGTAGGTTGGGTCAAGGTTTCACCATCCTAAGGAAGAAACTGCAGAGTGGAGCATCATGGGGGATTTTGAAGTGCATGTACACAGTGTTGACTGAAAAATAAGTCTGTACGCTGTTTACCCTCCTATATCCTGGGCTACACCGCTGGACACATCCCCCATGTGAAACTGTGAACTGATTGATTTTTATTTGTTTTGTTTTTGAAAATTGGGCTTGAATAACCGTCACACAAACACCTGTCGACACACAAACTCCAGATCCGTGCTGAATCTCCCAAAGCTGTCAGCAGATATGATCAGGTGACTGTTTCATCCATTACGCTCCTGGGTTGGCGGGTTTACAGCGGAGGCTTCACACTGTGCGCTCGCTCCTCACCTCCAGCTCTTCTCCTCATGTAATGTCATGATTGACAGCTGCTCTGAGTGAAGTAATGAGTTGTGAGTAGTGTGTGAGTGTGTGTGTGACAAGCGTTGGTCACTTCTGCAGAGAATCTGATCGTAAAAAAGATGCTATCAGCACAATATTGCAGCTTGCTACCAGGATTTTATGGACAGATTGGAGTGGGTACCCAATCTATAGCAGAAATCAGATTCCTTGTAAACATGTGCCAAGAAGCAATACTGCCACAGGTCATCAGTTTAGCCTCATTCCTCTGCATGCTGCTGCTCAATACTGCTGTTTCCACATTTCATAGACACTTGAGTTTGAGAGCTGAGTGACTTAGATATGATAGAAAATGGTCATCTGAGACAAGAGGCAAGCTTTCCTCTGTTCTCAAATTGTGTGGATCTGGAAATCTGAGCCCAGAGTATTTCAGGTTTGATTGAAGTTGTGACAGGAAAATGGATGTAAGGCAGCTCTGGCAAGTTTTTAAGCTGAGGTACTTTATTGATATCCTGAGGGGTTTTTTTCCTCCTCTTGATATAATGCATCTTGCTCATAGTTAAGCTTAACTACACATACATGAGCTCCCATATCGCAGTGCTCTCCAGGCTTTAGGGACCTTGCTCATGATCACAGCAGGGACAAAGCAGTGCCTGAATCATCCAGGCCATTCCTGAGCCAATAGTTTTACTTTTATTTATACATGAAACTGCGATGGTAAAATTTTATGAAGCAATGAATAAAAAATGAAATATAGTTTCCTTAATGCCTCAACAATAAATATCAGACAGGTTAATTAGTATCATTTAGATCTGTGGTCTCCAACCTGATCACAGGGTGGGGTCCAGAACTTTGCCTGCAGCATCATGGGAAACGTAAACCAGAATAAGATACTTGGTACAATCTAGAGAAAACTTCAGAAGGTGGGTAAGGGTTGGGTGTTTTCACCAGTGTTTGGCTTCACTGCTGTGTTTCAGCTGATCTCGGGTTCCGTTTACACGACAACATTTTCAAATGAAAACCTTTAGTGCGCCTCGTGTGTCCGCTAACAAACAACGGCGTGAATGGACTGAGAATGGAACAATTTGGAAATAGGTCCCAAGGTAGAACTTTCTGAGAATACTCCTTATCTGTGGAGATGATGGAAACGCCGTCCATATGAGTTTATATGAACATCCATGTGGTTTCATTGCAAACACAAATGGCACCCAGGGCCGGCGATTAGGCTGGGCATCCGGGGCACTTGCCTAGGGCGCCGAGCCATAGGGGGGCGCTTGATGAGACCGTGAGGCGCACCCCCCCCCCCCCCCCCCCCCCCCCCACGCTGAACAACTCTCGCGGCGCAACTCTCCGCGACACTACCACGGGGCACTTGCGTCGGGCTTGCCCAGGGTGCCTGAGAAGCCCGCGCCGGTCCTGATAGCACCAACTAGTGACCCAACATGAAAACAACATGACTTTCAGCATTTCTTCGGTTTCCATATCAGCGTGCATATCAGGTCTCAAAGTAAAAGCTCCTCTGTTGCAAAAAGTCAAAAACAATCTGTTTTCACTTGTGAAAGGTTTCTGCTGAAAAAAAATGGCAGAAATCATCTTTTTTGACTCTTCATGTCAGAATCAGTTCTTTTTTCTAGAAACGTCCTTTAAAGTGTCACAAACCAAAATTGTAGGAAGTGAATTCGTCCATTGCTGGTTTTGTCCACCAACATGTTTCCTCGAAAGACAAAACTGTTATCCTCACTGAGACGAGGACTTTCGGCCAGGACTGAATGATTTCAGGGAGACACGTAATGAGATTTTAATGAAAGTGAATGAAACTTCTCATCTCTTGTGATGATGCCATTCATCAATTACCGTGGCTTACTAATGGAGTGGAAATTATTAATCCTTTTTAACGATAAATCAAAAGGAATTTTTCAAATCAATCAACATCCAAGTGAGATGTATTTCATATCAGAGTGGAGCACATCTTTAAAGCCTCATGCACGGGGTGGTCCGGTGTCTTGAGAGCCACACGTTAACGGGTGGAAGTGTCCTTGAGCGGGACACTAATTCTTGTCTGAATGCAGATTGCTGTGATCTGTGGGTGAAGGGTCAGTGGCTGTTGACCAGGTGCAGATCATTTATTTATTTACACAAGGGCAGATACAGATTGTAATCATTCTCATATTATCATATTATCCTTGCTACACAGACACTATAACCTGCTTTTTTTCTGCAACGGTACAGAAAGATTTAGAAATCAAATAATAAATTGTAAAATACACATTAATTTGATGAAAATATCCTATTTATTACCACTTAATGGTGAAAACCAAAGAGCACTTTCTTTCTTTACGTGTATATAGTGATTTAGCATGTTGTTTGTTGAACCTTTTATTGGGCTTTAAGTGAAATTCTTCACAGCACTGAATGTTTTCCAAGAAAAGCTTTGCAGCTATATTCTTATGGTTATAATTTAGTCTCTGATTCTGTCTCTGTTCTCAGACTCCTTAACTTGTTTCTAATTGTTGCTCCCTGATGTGTTTCACCTGTGTCTCAGCGTGTGATGAGCTTCACCTGTTGGCTGTGGTTTATATTGGACGTCATGGGTGTGTTTGTGTTGTTTGTATGTCCCTGTGGGCAGTTCTCTGGTGTCTCAGTATGCCTGTGTTCCTGTGTTCCTTGATGTTTATCTCCTGTGATCTCAAGGGCTTTGGGATTATAGTCATTTGATCTGCTGTTTCTTTAAGTTGGTCTGTCAGTCATTTTGAGGCCTCTTATGAATCGAGGTTGATTTTGCAAGTGATAAAAACTGTTCCAAAGCATCACACTGACCCCCCAAAAGTGCTTTGCATTAATCAAATTTCTCTTCGGCTTTCTAAAAAGCATGGACAAACATAAATAGACTCTAAATATAACTTGCAGAAAGTAATGAACATATCTTTGACAACTGCCGTTGTTTTTCTTTCTTTTTTTTTTTTTTTAGAATGAATCGCTTTTCATGACGATCCTCAAGTGAATTCCATAAATCAAGTGAATTAAAAGGTAGATTACTAGCACATACAGTAGGAATTCCTGTCCTAATGTTTAGCATTGACATTCAATCACGTCATATTCGTTCCATCAATTACAATAGTTTAGAAGCACAAAAAAAATAAAGGTGCGTGAATATCTCAACAATAAAACATTAAAATGGTTTATACTAAACAGAAGAAGGGAGAGGCAAATTATTTCTCCTAAAACAGTTTAGAAGTAAGGTTTTCATGAATATTCTCTAAAAAAAAATGTAATTACCATATTTTCCAGAGTAGACATTCCACTTTTTTCTGATAATTCGGCTGTTCCTGCCACTTACTATCGAGTGTGGCTTATCTATCAAAATACATGTAATTTAACTTTTTTAATTCATTGTGAAAGGCTAAAGTGTAAACATTCCCATCTGCAGCCATGAGAGGGCGCTCTGGCCAGCTGACAACTATATGCTACACCTCTTACTCTACCAGTTTAAAGGTGTAATACAACATTTTGATTTCCGGGTGGATCACCTAAATAATTGGTGGGTCCGTCTGTCAATCATTCTGACGAGCTGCTTTCGTGAGGCGGTTCTACGTGCTTGCGCCCAATCAGCTTCTCCCTTTTGCGCATGCGCATTCAGAGTGTTTATGTAGCTGGTGAGCTTCTGAGCTAGTACTTACCGATGGCGAGTCTCACATAATGAAACTGTAACTGTTTCGGAAAAAAAGCTTTATTTATGAGCGAGGCGGATCGCAGAAACTGTAAACAGAGCCGTGCACGCCGGAGAAGAGGAGATCGCGCTCGTACACTTCCGCGTTTCCTTGGAGAAGCAGGAGAGCCGGGCGGATGGTCTGGCGCATGCGCGTTGTTCAAAAAGTGAGTAACAGACGTGGGGCTTCGTCTTTTCGAGAAAATCGTGTATTAGACCTTTAAGATCACAGAAATGCTGAACATCTATCCCGGACTGTGTTTAAATCTCGTATTTGAGACTTTGTCCCGTGTCGTTACCAGAGGATGAACGAGGTGACCGGGTCAGCTCGTAACTATTAGCTTGTTAGCATATTAGCTTTAGCCATCGGTGTCAGTTCGCTGAGCTTCATGTGACTTTCTGAGCTCTGAATCCCTCCGGAGGAGTCCCGATGCTTCGTCTTCCTCCGCTGTGGTTCAGAAGTGACACAGACGATGAAGAATTCAGTGGATTCAGTGATGTGGAAACAGAGAGGGAGCTCGGAGAACGTGCATGGCCTCCTCGCTATGTAACAGTTTCTCTCCATTGGTTTGGTTCATTTATTGAAACAGAAATTACATTTTCAAAACTCTGAGATCAAAAGAGTCCAGCAGAATAAAGCTCATGTCTCTCCCAAAACTGTTCACTCATGTTTCAAAGCTACATTTCTTTCCCATATTAATAGTCAGTGCCATCAAGATGCAAAGATCCTTCTCAACAGTTTTGACTCATTTCTCCAAACAGACCAGACGTTCTCAACACTCTTTGTTCTCTTGTCAAAAACAACCTGGACGGTTGACCTCAACGCCACAGTTCACCTGTTAAAGCTCAGATCTCTTCCAAAACAGTTCACTCAGGTGGCAAAACTTGTGTGGCGCTGCAATTCAAAATGTTGAGATGTTTTGACCTCTTCTACCTCTGTCTGAGCCGAGTTCTTCACTGATACTACTGTGCTGTTTTTGTTGATGTTGTTGTCATTTAGCTAGCAAAACACATATATAAAACTGAAGGAAAAAATAACAGTAAAAAAAAAAAAAAAAAACTTCAAGTTTTGACATTGCGTTCATACTGCCAAGGGCACTGTAATTATTTTATTCACACGCAGAGTAACTTCCATCCATCAGAGTTCAACATTATGTAACATAAACACAGATAAAAAACAAGGAAAATGATGTGTAGCCTGTTACTGAGTATTTTGACTTTCAGTTCCCAGTTAGCTGTGTTAAGGTCACACTGTCTTGAAATGAGTTGAGAGAACTTTCATCTGAGAAAGGTGTTATTCTGGTGCCTGTCGTCTGTATAAACTGACTGAAGAAATGGAGGAGATGGTTGGAGTTCTGTGCGAGCTTTGGCCCTAATCACAGTCATCTGACTTGTCTGAGTCCTTTATAATCCTAAATTAAAAGCTTGTGCTGCGTCAACTCCTTGAGTCCTCATCTCTGGCTCTGTTTCACCAAAAATTCCTCAACATAGCCTACAGTGCCGTAGTGACAGCGAGGACAGTCGCTTTCCTCACCGTTCCTCTCCTGGCCATGCTCCTCGCTCCTCTGGTCCGTCTGAAGGGAAGAAATGCCCTGCATGTCTTAATCATCCCCTACGCCCATCGCCTGTCATGTCCTCGCATGCAGCGTCCATCGCACGGAGCAGGGACCTCTGATTATGAGCCTGATGCTCAGACACTCTCCACTTCTTTGGGATTTAGGAAAAGACAGTGAGTTTCACACTTCCGGTTCAGGAAGATGAGGAGCTTCTGTGTATTGTATTGGTCGAGACTGGGGATGTCAGTGACCACACCATGCTTGGAAATAGCAGCACACACAGATATATTGCCTCCATGCTGACCTTTTGCATCCACGGTTTTCAAGAGATTTATACATAGCATTCATGATATTGCAGTATGTTCTTGACTAATTTTAACAATGGAACAGACTGGAGTGCTTGTAAAGACTGATACGATGAATTGATGCTGACACGTTTTACGGAATCTGAGAATCAACCAATCAGTTTAGATCAACATGATTTATTCAGCTGGAAATTCTGCTAAATGTAGGATAACTGTACTTAATGATAAGCAAAGATGTTCTGAGACATTGAGACATGGACTTAAGCAACTGAAATTTGGTGAAATGAATGAGAAATACTGTTCTGCTGTGAACGATTGGCGTGTTGCTTGGAGGTTTGTCCACCTTGTTTTGAGAATGTGATTTCTGTTTGAAGAAATGAGCCAAAGCAATGGAGAGAAAGTGTCATTTGGCCTGTTCATCTTCCCAGGTTTGTTTTTAATGCCATTGTGTCGCTGATGAACTGTTAAAGTGTTATGTGAACATACCGGACACCTGTTCAGCCAGCTGTTCTCTGTGTTACTGAGCAGTGGAATAACTTGCCTTTCCAAATTAAAGGTCCTATCTTGGTCCTGGATTTTGTGAAATAAATTTATAAATAATGTGACTTATAGTCTCGTGCGACTTTTATGTTTTTTTCCTGATGTGATGTACACACTGGATCGAATTATAGTCTGGAGAATACAATATACAGCAGACATGGTTAAACTACCGATTCTTCTAATAAAGAGGGGATTTGTACCATTTTTTAAAATCTATATCCCAACCACTGTGAACAGGAATAAATTCTCTTATGAAAAGCATGAGAATGTCTGAAATTCAACCAGGAAATGGCAGAGATTCTAGATTTTTTTTTTCTTTCCTGAAACGATGGGATATATGGCTAAAATAAATAAAGAAATTAAAAACTGAGAATGTAACTATTTTTATAATGTAACCTTGGTTTTATACTTGTGTTTGTACCTTGCTGTTTCAGTGCCATGGGCATCTCTCTTTCTCTCTCTCTCGCTCTCTTCCTCACTGTCCACATTGCCATCGTCCAGAAGGCCGTCCTGCTCTGATGGCCACCAGCTTCCCCTCGTCCACCTCCAGCTGCCATCACTCTCTGAGGAAACACCAAAACCCTGCTTCTCTTCTTCATAACTTGGAGTTTTTGTCTTGGGCTCAGGTTCGCCTGTCTTCCATCCCAAAAACCAGAGGAGGGTAATCCCACCGTTGTATCTGCTACAGAACTACTTAAGAGGTGAAGGCACACAGGAGAAATCAGATATGGAGTCATAAATGTAATTTTTAATGTGAAGTTCAGATTGATAGATACCAGACCAATGTTTCCTCCTGTCAATACGATAACCTGGATGTTTGATCTGAACTTCCACCTCCACTGGAGATCTATCGGAAGCAATACAGTGGCCCGCCAGGGTCACCACCATGTAAAAGAAACAGAAACACTAAAGCAGAGACATGAACAGATCGGATAAGATATAAAGATATGACACAAATGTCAACTGAAAAGGCTTTAACTTGAAAATAAAAAGTGGAAACAAAAGACACATTTCAAACACAAGTATTTGTAGTTGTGTGTGTATCTGTTCTTCCACCACAGCCTGCAGTCTGACGTCTCATTTAAACGATAATGTTTCAAGTGAAAAGTCTGGTATTTACACAGAAACGATGTTTTCAAGTTGTGCCACGAGTGAGGCACGTGCACGTACATGAACAATATACTCAACATATGGACAGATGATATACACACAGACAGATGTTGGATATAAAAGCAGAGGAGAGGCGGCCGTCTTTGCTACATGCTGTGAACATATTAGAGGTTTCTGATCTGTAAACTGCTTCAGTGAGACAAAACTGGACAGGAGATGACTCGTCGAAGCGAAATTAATAGAAAATACCAGAAAAGTTCGAGTCCCCTGCCTGATCGAAACAGAAGTGAAGAAAAGCCAAAAGTAAGATCCAGTGAATTATCTTCCAATCGGATAAGTTCAGCTCTTTTGATCTGCGCCCAAAGTTTCTGAGTCTTTCTAAAGTACTCCCTCCAAACCAGGGCCTTCTTAGGGACAAACACATCTCCAGCTGTCAGAATGTGAAAAGTTTCCCGTGACGGATCGGAGTAACTGGAGAAAGTTCCCGACGTTAAAACCCACAAAATGTCAGGAAGTTATCTTCTTCATCCAAGCAGTTAGTCCATTCACAAATCCCTCAGCTATCTGATCAGCACCTCCATTATTGACTTTTGCACTGTGGTGACCTTTCAGGTTTGACCTGATGGGAATCCTAAAAATAGGCATAAAAAAAAACTCCAGACCCTGCAAAGGAAGCGAGCGGTGCTGCTTTGTGTCACTGGAGTCACCGGAGCAGCGACTGCACTTTAATGAGCGACGCATCAAAAGCCTCAGGAACCTCAGAGAGTCTCTACCTCTAAAGAAATAATTGCACCAGTGTTCTGGATGATGTTTTGATGTCGCGTGCTTCATAATTAAAGATGCACGTAAAAAGGCCAACGTCGGATTAGTAGGAAACGTCCTGCCTTGTTCTCCATCGTCCTGCTTGATCGCAGGCTTCCACAGAATACCTTAGGCATCAATCTGCTGTATGTCTGTTTGATTGATGAAAGTCAGGGCAAAGTAAATTAAACATGAGTGAAATGTTCCTCTTCCCAGCCTGAAGCTTAAAAAAAAAAAAACACAAGTATCCCCCGCCAGATTGTGCTTTTGCGTTGTGTACAGTGAGTGAGGTGAACAAACATCACGCTGTGGTGGCGGCGGAGAGAAGCGCCGGTCAGCCACAGCATCAAAACCACTGGATGTCTCATTAGAGAAGCACCTGTCAGGAGGTGGGATGCAGCAAACCGACACACAGCAGTCACTTCTCCAAGCTGCTGTCTTGTGTTGTGTGCAGGAGAAACGACCGAACAGGAGGATCCAAAGGTCCAGGCTGAAACCTGGACAGAGCGACTCCGAAACAGAAGGTCTCCAGGGACGTGGAGACATTTCACTGTGTTTGTGAGAAACACAGTGAAAACCCTTCATTTCCAACCAATAAAACATCAGCAATGCAGTAGAAGGTATGTGATCAATAAATCAATATCTCAGATATTGTCGGAGCCTCCTAGTTTCCAACCTTAGATCAGGGACTTCTGAGAAGAGGGTGGAGGCAGGGGTCACCAGAGATTGACAGGGGGGGCCTGGCTTTGTCTGATCAGAGGTGGTTATCTCTTGATTCAAAGACCAGGGTGAGACATTTTGGAAACTCTAGTCTAGCCAGACCTGGAAAGTGCTTCATGCTTATTTTTTTTTTGGAAGACATTTGCTCTTGTAAACTCCTAAGGTGGACGTATTTACATCAGTGTTTGGCTTCACTGCAGTGCTGAAGCAATGAGGGGGTCGAAGACGGGGTCTGCAGCTTCTATGATGGAAGAATATGAAACAATTAAACCAATAACTGCATGTTTCCAAATTCTGTCTCATAAATCAACATATACCCTTTGATTATCTTTTATGTATGTGGTATTTAATGTCACTGCAGTGCATTATGGGTTAGTAGTGAGTCAGTGAAGTTTATCATGAATCAATCTCTGTGAGATTCTAATTGAATTTCTTCAGTAAGTAATTAACACAGACGAGTAGTGCTTACTATTCCATACAGGTTACAGAGATGCTAGACTAAGGCTTGGCCAACCTCAACACTTCACCTCAGTTGTTCAAGTGTTTTTTTTTTTTTTTTTTTTTTTTTTAAGTGGTTCAAAGACCAGTAGCTGGTCTTAATCCATGACTTTCAAAACCAGAAAGAAGATCCTCAAAAGTTCAACGTTTTGAGATCATGTTTTGAAAATGACATTTATTCATTTACACAGAAATGGCAGAAAGGTTGAAAATGATGTAGTTAGCATGATGGGCCACAAGTCAGTGCTGTTGGTTGTTTTCAAAATGAAACTACACAAATATGCATGTAGAGAGCAAGATGCTCTAAACATTAACATTACTACACAGACATTCATATGGACCAACGATGAAGTCCCAGGAGAACGTGGACGAGGAATCATGACACTCTGGAGGAAAACATTGTTACTGTCCATCTGCCGAGTCATGCATGTGCAGAAGAAGTATTCAGTATGGCAGTGGTGTGCATGCGCAGTAGCAGCATCCCAGAAAAGATGCATCCCTGCGAGTTTAGATGGAAATGATGCATTGAGAAGTAGCTTGTCTTCCTCATCGTCTTCACCCTCTTGAGTAATTTTCTTCTTTATTCTGTTAAGTACTTCTCTTCCTTTCCATCTGCTTGAGTGTTCTTTCTTGTTCATAAGTTTTCTTCAAGTTGTTCATGTTCTTCTTTGTTCATCAGCTGTCACTTGTTTTTTTTTCTTTGACCCTTCACTGTGTGAACTGCTTCGTCTCAGTTCCCCTGAACCCGGGCCGCCGTCCTTGACTGGAAGAGATCTGGTTTCATCCAGAACCTGATTAGCCAAACCTGCAGTTGTTTCACCTTCAGGAGGAACTCATGTTGGTGTTTTTTATATGCGAGGCATGTATGTATTTATGGGGCTGGTTAGTATCCATGGGAACGTGTGTCGGCATTTGTGAGAGCCAAGAATCTCCTCTGATGCATAAGAAAGTGAATAAATATGAATGAGAGCACAGCAGTGATGGACAACAGCGTGAGACGAAAAAGTTATTCCTCCTCTTTCAGTCCAGAAAATCAGATTTTTTTTTTCTCATTAAAAATGGTTTGATACAGTTTGGAAAAACATAACTTTGTCTTTCATTCTCCTCCCTCTTCATCACTTCTCATTCAAGCTGCAGCCGCAAAATAAATGTACTGTAAGCAGTTGCTCTGTTGCAGTGGATGTTGGTGGGAAGGGAAGTTGCAAAGACACCTGTTTGATCAGGCTACCAACCCAGTCACTGCGCCCCGTCATGATGGTGGGGAAAAAGCAGTAGTTTTTATAACACAGTCAAGAGTGTTATGAGTTCTCCCACCACTCCTTTGTCACAAGTCATTTGTTCTAAACATGCACCTGTCTGTCTATAAGAAGCCAAAACATTGGCTGTCTCCATTATGTTCGTTTAATAAATGAACAGACACCTCTTTTGTTTTTACCTGGATTAAACAATATAACATGATTGAAGGATAGAATTTCTCAACATTTGAAGATCGAGCTCCGTCGGCAGATGTTGCTTGGAAAAGGGGACTATAAAGAAACTTCATTATACTTTAAATAGTTTTCAGTACATTCACCATCTCTACAGTATAAGTTACACATTTTCTGTTGGTCAGTCTTTCTATGAGCTGTTTAAAAAAAAACAAAAAAAAAAAACAATAATATGTAAGGATTAATATTGGCCTATGCTCAGGCTGCAGGTTTTTAATGTATCATTTATGTTTTTTATGCATTCATTAACTATACTTTTTTTTAATTTAGTATTAAAGCGTCCAATCTCATGTTATTGTCAAATATATCAACTAGTGAGTTTTGAGATTTGAGACTTGACTTTCACATTTTTTAAAACAGAAATCTGGACGTGATAATTACTCCAGGATATAAATTTGAATGTCTTAGAATTGCCTTCATGTTAAATCTCATTATTTATTCATTTTTAACCTCATATTTCTGACCATTCATTTTCAGTGAAAGCAGAAAAAAATGACTGTTACATAACCAGAGTTGTTTGCAAAACAGAAAAACTGGAACATTTTCTTCAGTGCAATCAAGTAAAAAGTTAAAAACAAGATGTGTTTTAAAACCCAGATGATATTTTCAGTCTTCTTTTTTTCCCCCCACTTAAGGTTTGAGGCAGCTTTCTTTATTCAGAGATTTAAAAAAAAATTGAGGATCAGTCATCTCAACAGGGATCATCTGAAAATCTCAGAATGAGCTGTCACACCGACCCCGAAACACCTTCACCTGCTGAGATCAGGATCAAACACCACCATCAAGACGATGTGAATGAAGTGACAGCGAGGCAGTGGGCTGTGGAGGACGAGGAGGAGGAGGAGGAGCTGGACGGGTGAGGGGGCAGGAAGAGGGGAAATCAGATCAGATTCAGTCTCACTGGACTCACAAGGTAACAGTAAAGCCTGTTATGTCCACAAGTCTTGGTGAAATTAAAGAATTAATATATTTATTAGCTTAGAACTAATCCAGTATTATCTTAGATTACGGCAAATTCAGATGTCATTACAGCTGCTGTATTGGTCCATGTTGGTAAAACCAGCGGGGAATTATCTTTTACAGTAAATCAATTAGACGTTTTTTGAAATTAACAGTGACTGGTCCAGGGAGCTCGTCCTGTAATTTTGAACATACAGGGTCTTCATTTGCAAATGCCACATTTACACAAGTGAAAAGGTATTGCTTTTGCATTTTCGAAAATGTTCACGTTTATACGACAACATTTGAAAAACAATCTGTTTACATGGAAACAGCAGAAATAGTTAGCATGCCAGGCCACCAGGTGGAGCTGCTGGTTGTTTCATCTACTCGTGCATGTGCAGAAGAGCTGTTTAAAGCTCGTGTCCGGAGTTTCCGTTCGTTTCCAATGTATGTATCATTTTTCAACAGAGCTTAAATGTGTCAGTCTGGTTCGATACTACAATATAATATTAGCATAAAGCAATATAAAAATGTATTTATGAGCCCCGCCTTCATCTCATAGACCCCCATGTTATCCGAAAAAGCGCCGGTCAGCGTCAGTCAATAGATTTCGAGCTTCCGCATTCTCGTGCTGTCAATCAAAATGTGCATGCAGTCAGAGAGCACGGCCGCTCGCCCAGGCAGAGGTGAGTTAGCTCCGCAGCAGCCGCCCCGCTTACCTCGGATATATCCATGGTCTGCTGAACATCCACCGTAAACAGCTAAACATGGAGGATGCTGTAGGGCTCAGAGGCTCTCATTTTCACCCGACAGATAATAGCGTGCACAATTAAAGGGGCGTGGCTTGGTTGCTCATAAAAGCAGAGGGAGGGCGGAACCTGAGACTTTGGATTAAAAAAAACCCTCTCTCTTTCAAAACTCCGGACACGAGCTTTAATACAGCTGAAGTGTGCATGTAAAGTAGCAGGGTTTTCAAAAAGTTGCATTTTCCTCGATTCACATGGATACGAAATAATTGGAGCACCACTGCTGTGTAACCTGAGATCCTGTACGAAATGCACGCTCACGTAAACAGGCTGTGCACGCATATTGCTGGCAATCGTAATACCACATCATACACAAACATGAGTGTGTGTTCTGTGGTCATTGAGCCTTGTTTACATGAAAACAATCTGCTGGAGACACGGTCGCTGCCCGCCTGCTTTGCGTCCATGCATCCCTCATGGAGTGATGAGCTGTAGCTCAGAGCTTTCACAAGTACAAATGTAATGCACATGTTGGAAGAAGTTATCAAGCATATCCGATGTTTCACCTCCTTTTCAGACATCTAACAGACACATCCTAAGCAACTTCAGACACTGTGAATCTCATTTTCAGGATTTTCAATGTGGTAAATCAATAGTGTTTGTTAGTTTCTGCATGCATGAGATCGGATCCTGGGGGGATTTGGTGAAACAGTTTCCAAGTTTGTGTATTATTAATTATTATAAACACAGAAACTGTTCGTTGGGTTATTAGTAATGATCTGGAATAGTTACTTGAAGATAGTTATGTAGTTTCTCAGGGTCCGGGTCAAAGGAAATGTGAGATTAAACCACTTTTCAATTGACAGCAAAAAAAAAAAAAAAAACCTAATGAGAATTGGAGAAAATAAATATGGGTGAAAGTGGACTAGAGGCTAATAAAAGTTACAGTGACCATTTCATTAATTTAGCATCATTAGAAATGAAGAACATCAGTCGTGTCGATCTGGTTCTGTCATTCAGAGCATGAGGGGAGCAGACTGAACCGGTGTTATGGGTGTACATGTTAACATGGTAACTGGTGAGTGACCTCTAGTGTCAGTGGTTGCTGCCAATTATCATAGTAACTATTTTCATTACAGTCTCTGCTAACAATGCTAATGTGAAACTGTGAACTTAGCCAATAATTCTGTGTATTCTTCAAGATCTATTTTTGTCCTGTCCTGATACCTGGCAAACACACACACACACACACACACACACACACACACACACACACACACACACACACACACACAATGTGTGCACAATAACAGTAAGTGTTTACAGAAACTGAATCAATACAGGCAGTCATACGGCGACTCGTCCTCAGCCTGGGGGGGATGGAGCACTGTCAGGGAACCTGTGACATTTGGAGGAGGCTCCAGTGGGTTTTCTGGCACATCACGCTAAAAGGTCAAGCTATGATAGAGAGTCCTTGGACACGCAACTGTAATTGACCTTTTTCCTTTGATAGTAGGGCCTGGATTGACATATGCTGCTGTAGAGGCATGACTTAATTCACTGCTGTTCAAATATAATTAGTTAAGTTGCTCAGGGAGTCATTAAGTAAAGTGTAAAGCTTGGAGGACACAATAGATTGTTTCTGACTGCAGAAAATTTCCCTAGAAAATGTTTCGGTTCAAGAACAATCCGTGTGTTGTTTTCTAGATAGGACAAGATTTGTTTGGTAGTCTTTGTTTCTATTTAGCCAGAGCTTTGTCTGACTGTCATTTTTGGTTGAATGCTGGATTTCCAATTTTTTGTCACATAAGGTTAGACATTAGTGTGGATAGCTTTTAGAATCCATCGAATCTGAAGAGTCTGCCAAGAGTCTGTAAGTTTTCATGAAATAAGATATTTAAGTACTTTCCATTCTAAGTTTGGGTTTGTTCTGGAATGAAAAAGAAAAAAAATGATTTCAAAAAAGGCCTCCGTCTGACCCTAAAAACTTTATTTTAGACTCTCTGGTAATCCTCAGGAGGATTGGATGTGTTATGATACATATTTTTAAAACATCTTCTGCAAACAGTTTTATTTGTTCTCTTCTGATGGCATGTTTACTCCTTTAATATCTGTCTTGTCTGATTCCTTGAGGCCATCGAAGGACCTTCTCAGCGAATCAGTGGCCTTTTCAGCATCTGAACAAGTATGGATTGTTTCTGTTGGTTGTTGCATGACCCGATTTATTAGTGTTGTCTTCCATGTGATGAAACCAGTCTGGGGACAATGGATGTGATTTGGTCAAATTTACTTGATTCTTCTTGATATCAATATTCGGGGAGCCAAAGTCTACACATGTGAACGTGTACACAGATGAGAAATCATAACCATTCAGAAAAATCAATAACCAATGTGTGTGTGTGTGTGTGTGTGTGTGTGTGTGTGTATATATATATATATATATATATATATATATATATATATATATATATGTATATATGTGTGTGTATATATATATATATATATATATATATGTGTGTGTGTGTGTATATATATATATATATATATATATATATATATATATATATATATACACATATATATACATACACATATTTGGGGTGATGTTACATGAAAGCTTCAGATAATAACATTAGCTAACTCAATATTCCCTCTAATGCAGATATCCATAACATGATAGATACATGAGGCGCAATATTGTGTTCATTTAAAAAAAAAAAAACAAAAAAAAAACAACCTGCAGCCACGGCCAGTGTTGCTTTCAAGTTGACTTGACTCTGGGGCGAGATGGCAGCTAACAGCAAGCGGAGCACTGTGTGGTAGCTTTTGTAACAAACTGTTGGTTGTAGGCTGTGTCAGGCATAGCTGGTCTACAACAGCAGCACGGGGTCCAGGAGAGACCACCTCCGATGGAAACACCCCAACAAATTGGAGGGAGCGATGTTGCTGCTAGCGTCGGTGCTAATGCTAGCTAGCTAGCTCGCTTCCGCTAGTGGTTCACAAGCTAGCATGAGGGATTTTACATACAATCGACGAAATGTGACAATGCACTGAGTGAACATATCAACAACCTAATAGCTGAAATAGTTCGCCTTCTGGCTAATAACTACTAAAATGGCTTTGATTTAAAAGAATACTCCAAAGATTTTGGACCCACGCCCTATCCCTATCATTTACAAAGTGAGATAAGCTCATAAATACCTTTTTTGTGTCTGTGCATCCAGTGGCTGGCTCCCAGCTGTTAGCATCGGAGTTAGCTTAGCTCAACTGCGGGAGGTGAAGAGGAGACAGAGCCGGACTGACGAAGGTGGACAAAATACTCCTTCCAGTGGTCCAGGGGATGGCGTATTAGCACGTGAAGTAAATCCGAATGGTTATAAAACATTTTAAAAGATGTGTTTTCTTTTCAGTCCGTTAAAAGTGTTCAGCTTTTGTGTTCAGAGTGTTCAGAGTTCAGCTCTAATCTGAAACATGTAGTGTTCGTCATGGTTCATACTTCGTCTCTTGTGTTCTTTTTGAAATTCTCCAGTTTCAGCCTCCCTGATTTTCTGTCCCGGTGTCTGATTACTGGTCCCTGCCCTAATGTGTTTCACTTTTGCCTGAGTGTGTGATTGTGCTCCATCAACAGCGGTGTCTGGCGTTCTGACTCCTCATCTCAGCAGTGTTGTTAGGGGAAAAAAAAAGACAAATTAAATAAGAGTTCATGTTTAATTTGTTTGATTTGCCATTATGCTCAACATTTTTAAGTTTGACACTGTAAACATAAAGCACATCAGACACTCTTATGACCTCTGTTACACATCAGAAGTTTCTAAACTTCTTAGCATTGCTGTGTGTGCAGGGATAAATGCACTCCCGGGATCTTTATATTGGTATTTTTTTCTACCAGCAGAGAACTCACCGAGAGCCTATAAAACCTATAAAAGAGACAAAACAGCAGCAGGAATTCCACCGTTTGAAACTCTCAGGGATCTGACTTTCAGATGCATGTCACATCCTCAGTCTTTCAGCGGGTGAAACATCCTCAAAATCTGAAGACCCGTTGGATTTATAGACAAGAATCTAGACTCCTGTGTTTATCTGATGAAAGGCAGGCATTCATTGAGCGATTTTGGCCATCTCAAACGAAAGCCGGGCGTTTGAGAGAAAATCTTTGATTGTGGCTTAGAGTCTGTGGTGTCAGGCTGGAAGATGACAGGAGGTCAGGGTCGTGTGGCCTGAGATCATCTTCTGACAGTGTCTGAAGTTTTGCGACATTGTACATCGTGGTCGCTGGTGTATGGAAACATGAGGGAACACCAGCATGTCAAAGGTAAAAGAAGAATTGGCCCACCTCCTATTTGATCATTAATTTCTGGTAAGACCTTAAAGGTCTAATACACGATTTTCTCGAAAAGACGAAGCCCCAAGTCTGTTACTCACTTTTTGAACAACGCGCATGCGCCAGACCATCCGCCCGGCTCTCCTGCTTCTCCCAGGAAACGCGGAAGTGTACAAGCGCGATCTCCTCTTCTCTGGCGTGCACGGCTCTGTTTACAGTTTCTGCGATCCGCCTCGCTCATAAATAAAGCTTTTTTTCCGAAACAGTTACAGTTTCATTATGTCAGACTCGCCATCGGTAAGTACTAGCATAGAAGCTCACCGGCTACATAAACACTCTGAATGCGCATGCGCAAAAGGGAGAAGCTGATTGGGCGCAAGCACATCGAACCGCCTTACGAAAGCAGCTCGTCAGAATGATTGACAAACAGACCCACCAATTATTTAGGTGATCCACCCAGAAATCAAAATCGTGTAATGTCCAGGATTCGTTGTTACTCCTACATATTTGCTCCTACTCCTACATATTTGCAGTGCACCTCCAATACATTCTAATTAAACTTATCGTTGCTCATGAACAGTCATCCCTCAGCTGAGCTGCACCACAGTGGGTTTGGAGATGGACAGAAGCTGTGAGAACAGAGTAGTCCATCAACAGACTGCTTTACATGGACAAAATGTGAAGAACGCAATCTAGATCTAGATCTAATATACACTCATTAAGACATTCAAATTTGAAACTGTCTTTTTCCTCCTTGTCTCACCACACCACATTTTTGATAATGAAACTGAAACTTGGTTGAGGAGACGTGCCTCTGACACCCCCCCCCCCCCCCCCCCACCCCCCCCCCCCACCCCCGTGTGGGAGAGAGTGGTAGTGGCCAGATGTGTTCAAGTGCATTCCGTGAAAATCAGGCTGTTCGGAGGAGGGCTCCTCAGAGCCACTTTTTAGACCGCTCAAACCCCGAACATAAGATGAATTTGGGGCAAACAAACTTATATACTATGTTTTTGGGCTTCTCTGACCTATATGACGTGACTGAAAAATAGCATAATAGGTCCGCTTTAATATAATAAATAAGACCGTATTTCACTAAACTCTTTCACTAAACTCTTATTGTCAATCCTGAACTAACTTAACCAACTGAATTAATTTCAGCCGACAGCAGCTGTGATTTGCATTAGCAGCCCTATACAACCTTCCATTTCATTGTAATGCAACTGTCTGGGTAGTTAATTAAGTTAATTATGTCTTTAGTTTGTTTATGTGTAGTTTCTCTTTTTTTCTTTTTTTTTTGTCTGGCAAGAAAAAAATACCTTTCACATGTTTCGACTGGATCCTCCCATCTTCATCAGAAATATGTGAACATTACTAACAAATGAGTGTTTCAGTTACAGTAACTGAGGTTGCAGTGGGATTTATTGCATGTATTGAA
Organism: Salarias fasciatus; assembly: GCF_902148845.1. Classification (NCBI taxonomy): domain Eukaryota; kingdom Metazoa; phylum Chordata; class Actinopteri; order Blenniiformes; family Blenniidae; genus Salarias; species Salarias fasciatus. Next base: position 31,254,428 of record NC_043750.1, on the reverse strand, counting down.
ATACTTGCAGAGTTACAGCCACACTGCCAGAATGAGCTAAAATCCTGATTGAGGTTGCATGTTTGCCTCCAGCGACCTGAGCTAAGTCCTCTTGGTTTGATTTGAAAAAAACCCCTACTGGAAGTGAATTCGTTATTGGCCTGTATCCACAGTATCTTTGATCAGCATTAATGTACTCAAATAGTCGCGACTTTCCCTGAGCCGAATGAGTGACTCCGTCAACAGGCTGACCCACACGATGCCCACACAGTTTCCTGATAGCATGTTGCATTCTATCTGCAGTAACCTCGTGAAGTAACAGCAATACTTTTTAACATCAAGTAATTTTCTACCATCACTATTCCATTATCCTCCACTGAGGGTTGTGATGACGAGTTATCAGTGTGTCAGGGGAGGACACAGAATTAGCTGGACTTCCATTTCACACTTTGCTGCTTGTTGAGAGAAAAAAAAAAACTGCTTCTCGGAATGCAAATGTTGTTTTTCTCTTTCTCCAAATGACTGAAAAAGACTGAGGAGCCTGTTACTAATTCAATGAACTGAACTGCAGCTCTGAAATATGCTCTTTTCTTCGACTTAATGAGGAAGGACCTCGGCTCATCTGCTACAACTCATGGTTTCCGGACCGTGACCTGAGGTCCCAGCGTGTCAGAGTAAACTTACACTGATCAGCAAAGTCTTCAAGTAGATTGGGCGGCTTTGTCCAGCATATCAGGTGGGTTTCAGTAAGATTCTGTGAGCATTTTCATTTTTCATCAAGTCTGAGGCCATATCTCAACATCCACCTGGTAGAAGAACCCTGATCGATCCCTCTGTGATCCAGTTCTGAAGCTCACTGATCATTGTTGGTGCCCCCTGGTGGTTTCCAGAGGTCAGCATGCTGTGGCTCTGTGGATTCTGACAGCTCTCAGGTAGAAGCAGCAGGAAGCTCTGAAGCGGTTTGAGCTGCAGGAGCTCATTCAGACGACCTGCATCAATGAATCCGCCCATCACTCTGTCACCGGGTCACCTCTTTTCCTTCCGTGAAAGACTTTTCATCAATAGAGATCTCCACAAACAGGGAGGCCCCCCAGAAGAGCTGGCCCTGTCTGTGTTGAACTGACTCCGATCCTCACACTCCACCATTTTTCCACTTCTGGCTTAACTTTGAGAACTCATCATTCACTCGCTGCCTGATATTTCCCACCCACTATCAGAATGTGTCACGCGAAGAAAATCGACGTCAGCCTCGCCGTCCGTCAGTGGACATAATGTAGAGGCTGATTGGTGCACTTGCACTTATTACACGCAAAGTGGCTCGAACAGACTCGCAGCAGTCATTACGGGACTCACAGCTGATTGGAGTGGGACCGTAATGATGCGTTTTGAGTCCAAGTAATCAGTGACTGTATCAAAGTAAAGGAAAGTGCATCTCAACCTGGCGCTGTAGAGCTGTTCTCTCTTTAAACACTTCACTCCCTTCTTCACTTATCACTCCATCGGCCTCGCACTAATTGCTTGTTCTTTGCACCATCACATCTGGCAGCCTAATTGCTCGCACTGCTTTTGTGTGCTATTTTTCCTTCAAGAGGAGCGCAGGTGATAAATCTACCCCCCGAGCACTGTTGTTTTATGTGACTAATTGCGGCAGCCTTGAGCCATCACGCCAGCCAATGTCGTTTGTTAATTTGGAGGAAAAGATGCCGGAACCTTTAAGAAAAGTTCCGTGAAGATTTGCGGCGGCATAAATCTGGCACGTGTGGATCTGAAGCACTCCTTTCACAGAATGAAGGGCAGGGTGAATGGTTGCTGTATCGATTACTGCTTTAATTCTAAATAGAGACTGACAGTCCCGGCAGCCGCTGGATCCTGCCATGGCTGACTCAGTGCCTTGTCGCTGTCACAGCCGTGCTTGCCACTGGCAGGTTTGTTCCCCTATCAGTGGATAAGGATATCCATCTTCACACCTCAGGGTCCCCCCAGCAGGCAGCCGCTCTCCCAAACAGACAACTTTGCAGAATATAAACAGGGCATTTCAGGTAACCATCCCGGTGCATTATCCTGCCAGACTACAGAGACTTTCGTTGGCGCTGAGCAGGGAGGAACTTTTTTGAACTCCAACATTGTTTTTTTTTTTTTTTTTTTTCCCTGTGTCAACCATGATGTATGTTTCGAGAGGAAAAGGGAAAGGCATGTTGTGATACTGACAAATATCACAAGTCAAATTTTAACCGCAGTGATTCACCTCATGCACGGCTGGAACATCCATCAGCGAGTTACAGATTCCTCTCGCAGACGTCGGATCATTCGGGACGAACCAGACGTGAAGTTCTCTGTGAGGAAATGTTAATGCTAATGGACCTTAGCGACAGTTAAGCAGGGAGACAACTTCAATCATTCTTGTAGCTCCTTTTATTCATTACTGCAAAACTTTCCCTCTTTGTCAAGTCTCTGTATCCTTCATTAGCCAGTCCACTGGGAGACATCTACTTTCTTAATATGTGCACGGTGGTGCAGTGGTTAGCATCTCCAGATCAAGTCCCTGCTTCCAGTCCGGGTCGTCCATTCTTGGGGGTCTTTCTGTGAGCCGTCCCTGTGCCTGCTGGTCTGAAAACATATGTTTGAGGTTTCTGGTGATAAAACATCCTGCCGGTGTGACTGTCTGTCTCTGTGTTTGTCCTGTGATAAACTGCTTACCTGTGCAGGATGTCAGTTAGGATCAGCTCCAGTGTCCAAGAGAACGACATAAAGAAGATGGATGGATGCCATGAATAATTAAAGAGCAGAGTTGAAGTGTGTCAGAAATATAAGAATGCGTGAAAAAACAAACATCCAAAATGAAAACATGTCACAAAAACTTTTGCTGCTCTACCTGCTATTGTATTAAGGCTGATTGCCGGTATAGAAAAAACTTTGACGAAACAAATGTGTCACAAACTTCTGAAACTTTATGAAAAAGCTCCAACTCCATCTCCATGGGAAACTCGGAAAGTGCATATTATAGCATGTTCTCTGCGTGCACATGTGTGTCGTCATTAGAAAAACAGCCACCACTTGAAACGCTGTCTTGTAGATGGGGGGCTGGAGTCTTTGGTTTCCCCGGTTTGTTCCCTGGAGACTGGAGAAAGGCTACACATCTCCTCCTCCATACCCACAAAAGCAATGACTTTAAAACCAAAACAAAAAACGGACTGGACAGTTTTTCACATCCACTTTCGAATCTAGAAATTGCCTGATCCTTTTTTTTTTTTTTTTCACATGTACAATGCTTTGAATCCACTCTGTGATCTTTGTGAAGCTGAATTTCTGCACTATCTCGCCGAGATGCTTCATGAGAAATGCAGCATGCAATTAATAAAGTGCATTATTCAAGAGGAACACAATATATAGACAAACCGAGGTAAGACATGAATGGAAAACCTCAGCAGTGAAGGACAGTGATGATCCCAGCTCTCTGCTGCAGCTTTATGTTTGAAACTGCAGAGAAAAGCTGAGAGAACATGCAGCTCTCATGAAAATCCTGAATCTCTCAACGCTTTAAGAACACTTCACACATTTAAAAACCGAAGACAGGGTTCATCTCCCAACCTGTAAATCCTCACAGTTCTTATTTTTAGATTTGCTGCTCATTAAACTCTGCTGTTTTCTTGAAGCCCCTTTGAATGAGAATCAAAGAGATTTCTACTGTATGTCTGCACCGTTATAAATCCCCCGGCCACAGAAAAATCCTGTGATAAATGTTTCATCGTGAAACTTTTTACACAACATTGACTTGATGTTTTTTCTTGTAGGATCTGTGAAGGCTGACGTGAGAACAAAAGAACAACAACAAAGGATTTAAGCTACTGAGGCCTATAATCTTCCATAAATAGCATTTGCATGAAAAAAGTTGCTGAACCTGGAATGTGGATCGCCCATTAGTGGGTTGCCTTTGGAGTCTGAGTCTTTACCTTCTCTGAGTTTTTTAAAATATAGTGACACATGTGAAGCAGAATTTCTCCTTTTGTATGTTGGTAGGAGTGTCTGACTGTGATCTTCACCCTATAATGAGTATTTTATTTCAAAGCATTGATCAGTAGTTGAGTCAGGGTGGGGTGGATGGATGGATCATACAAAAAGCTTTCACCGAAGAAAACACAACGTGAGACTTGAAAGGAGTAAACAATTCAGTGTTTATTTTCATTAAAGTGATGGTACACAAAAAACTGAAGTAATTGTCAGAATATAAGTTGAATTTTCCTTTTGTTGACTTGTTTATGCATTTTTTGAAAGCAATAACTAGAATCTGAAAATATTCATACCCTCTGTTACACCTGGATGTCACTTTGTGACAAGAGAAGGATATACTCAGAGTAAAAATGACATAATTTGCCTCAGAAACAGAGCAAAAAGGGTTCAAAATGTGTGAGAAATTCATGAGAGAACTACAGAAAAATGAAGAAACTGTAACCGTGATGAAGAAGGTTGTTTGTTTGATTCCCTATCTCCCCCTGTCCACGTGTTGAAGTGTCCTTGAGCAAGACACTGAGCCCCGAATTCCTCCCAGTGGATGGACTGAACACCTGGCATGGCAGTTGCCTCCATATGTATACCAACAAACGTCACTTGAAGGTTATAAATTCCAGTGTCAAACCCAGATTTGCTTCCTTTTTTTTTTTTTTTTTTTTTTTTTTTGTCATGAGTGAGGTTCTCATACAGCTTGAAGATCACAGGACAAATCTATCTGGCATAGCGAATGTCCGTCTGCCGTCTGGAAGCCTTGCGACAGTGTTGGTTGGAACAACAAATTCCCCCTCCAAAGGCTGCGACGGTAGCTAACCTGTTTCCATCTCTACCTTGACGGTTGGACGCCGCTATGGTGTTTCTGTTCATGAGAAATTCATTGCAATATCCTGGCAGACGGAAAAGTTGCTGACTCATTGTCCTTGCTGAAGTGGCGGGGGACAGCGCCCTACAGGCATTCTCCCACGGGTTTTATGATGTGCCGGCCGCAGCTGTTAGCAACGCTGTTGGTGTTAGCTTCACTCGTGCGTGCCTCACCCAACTTGAGTTGTACAAGTTCCCCTGACTGTCAGGCCCCACCGTGGCCATTAGCTGCACTGCGGGTGTTAGCTAGTGACGTCCAGTGGGGTGTGTTTCCATTGACTGATTGTTGCTGGTCCGACCTGTCCACTGTCCTGAGGTAGCTGCCGTGTGGCCGGTCCTTCTCCTGAGCAAAGCCTCAGTGAGAATTTACAGGCTTGGTAATCCAGTGTCTGCTATGTCGGCGGCCTAAGCCCCCTTCCCTCAGCTTGTCGAACTACCTTTGTTCTGACCTGTTTAACCCCCCCCCCCACTCCTGGCGGTAGCGCCGCCACAAAGGCAGAAGGAAGAGGGAGCCGCCCTATGGCAGGGTGTTATCGGGGGGGTTCCAAGAGCTTGCCTATCCTGAGGTTTCCTCAAATAGATTTGCACATTTGAGAGAAAATCAGAATAAAATGCTTTGGAGAATATTTCACAGACCTGGGAGACTGAAGGCTCCTGCTTTGGGGGGTTTTGGAGATTGTATGTCTCACTGAGTGTGTCTGCCTGTGTAAAGTTTTCAAATCAGAGCTTAGAGAGCAGCTTCTTTCTAAATGTCAACTGGAGCAACATATATTTAAACAGTGAAAGGGAAAGGTTGACACCAATCAGACTGTAGAGATCCTCAAGTAAAAAAAAAAAAAAGCATGTAGATTGATTCAAGAAGCTGAAGAAATCACCAGCGTGTGCGTATATAGGATTTATTATTATAGCCACCTCTAGGGGACAAGGGAAGTCTGTGTCTTTAGAAGGAGAGGATGGATGGAGAAAAAAAACACTATAACTGATTTGATCTCACATTGTGGAGACCCCTGTTTGAATCAAAGTTCAAAGCTTTCGTTCATGAAGCAGCTGGTTATTCATTCATTCATTTTTTTTTTTAATCCGCTTATCATTTTCAGGGTCACGGGATGCTGGAGTGACTGCCAGCCTCTTAACCTCACTTGCATGTTTTTGAACCGTGGGAGGAAGCTGGAGTACCTGGAGGAAACACACACACACACACACACACACACACACACACACGGGGAGAACATACAAACTCCACACAGAAAGGCCCCAGATGGTGTTTGAACCCAGGACCTTCTGGCTGTGAGCCAAGAGCACAAATCACTGCACCTGACAGCATAGGGCATCCACGAAAATATGCCACTCTGATCGATCTTGAGTGATCTGGTGATCTCATGCAGGTCTGACCCAGTTTGACTCACTTCCTGTTTCGCTGATCGTTTCCAGTTTTGGGCGGCACCTGTTTTCCCTGGGATAGCGCCTGTTTCGTCACACAATCTTGAGGCTTCCCGAGCGTGTGCCTGATCCACCTCCACTTCCTTCTGCGTATTCGGTGTGTCATTCTTTCCTGGTTGGTAATCTCCCATAAATCTTCATTCCAGATTACCAAAGGCCGTCGGGTATTGAGGATAGAACACAGGCGTGAAGACATGGTTGTTATTTAATCTGGTGACCTTAAATTGCCTGTGTGTGTGTGTGTGTGTGCGTGTGCGATAAATGGCTGCATGGAGAAGATGTGAAGGAAAGTATATGTTGGTTAACATCTGACAGTCTTTCTATTTCAGCGGGCAAATTAGTCACTTTTAGGAGAAATAACAGAGTGTCTTCCATGATTGGCTCGACAAATTAAGTCCCAGTTCTGCTGCAAACTCATTTATCAGTGTTTAAAAAAAGAATAACCGCAGTATTCACAGCAGATGTGAAGGCGTCTTTAACACCAGCTGATGAATCGATACAGAGGAAAATTAATTTTTGATTTAAAGACAACATGAATTAGAACCCTACACTCTAAGAGCTGCTGTGATTTCTCTGTCTTCTGCTTCTTCTCTCTGAATCTTTTAAAAGTGATGTTCTTAATTGCACCAGCATGGGAAGCGTCAACACTTGGCCACCTTTTCATTTGCCATTCCCTTTTCCAGGATGGAAAAGGCAAACCGCTTTCTTTCAGGCCTTCTGAATAATTGATGTGTAATGCTGTTGTGAAGTGGAAAGCACCTCATAGTGGCTGCTTCAGCGAGCAAGAGAGACACAGTGCACCTTCTCAAAGCTTCCTCCTCCCGTTGGAGGAACAGAGGGAAAAAGAGAGGGGGGGGTGGTGGGGGTCAGAGTGAAGTGAGAGGCACCTGAATGAAGGGGAACAGAGGCTTCCTCTTCATGGCCAGCGATGTCCCTGACATGGCTGACAGTATCCTTCTGCGGGCTGGACAGGAGTCGTGACAGAGACACAAAAAAAAAAAAAAAGAAACTAAGAGCAAGTTTTTTCTTTCCACCTGAGCTCCTCTGCCAGGGGTTTATTTCTCAAAGTAATCCTCCTCTGCCCTGACTTGATGTTTCATCTTGCTTTAAAAGTTAAGTTTGTAGAATTTTTTTTTAAAAAAAAACGTAAAAGTTATATGCTAATGTGTGGTGTCCTGGTGTCCCCCAAGGCTCAGCACTGGGTCCCGTATGTTTCATCCTCAAAAAAAATGACATCTGTACAGTCTCTAACCACTTGAAATTGGTTTTATTTGAAGATGACATATAGCATTTCTCAGTTAGGGAGAATCACAGGACCTACAGAAGACAATAACTGCAGGAATGTGAAAAAAAATTAAATGGTTTGACGGGAATAAGTCATCACTAAATCTAATCATCTAAAGAACTCTAATAGTCCAAAGAAAATTAATGCAGATGAATGGGATTGGCATTCTGGGAACTCATCAGATCAAATGTCTTGGTGTAAATTGTCATTTTATAAAATGAAGTAGAAATCCTACATAAAACATGTACAAAACAAACTGTTATGAGGCGTTTAAATATTCAGTAAGACAAAACACTTTCTAAACAATGGTTCCAAATCTACACTACATTCACTCTCTATGCTGCAAAAAATGACCATAAGGCTCATGCACAACACGGGTTACAGAGATCACACAGAACTATTATTCTTAAATTCTAAAACATCCAAATTCACTGATCTGGTTCATTTTAAAGCAACACTTGGACAACCAAACCAATTTGAACAAATGAAACACCACTGCGTTTAAAATATTGTTAGTAGTTTTTACACTTTTCGAGGTGGGGCCAGTGGGGCCAGTTTAGGCCCAGAAGCCGCATGTTTGTCACCCTTGTTTTTTGTCTAACTAGGACTCCTGACAGGAAAACAGGAGATTGACGCAATAATCCCACCTGGGCCGGAGGAAGCAGCTGGAGTTGAGGAGTGGAGATATTTTCAATTTGTCATCAGCCACTAATTATTCACAAACAAGTTAATCTTAAAAACCCCCATCACTAACCCCAACGCCCCACATCCTCATGGCCCCCTGCCTTTGAGTCAATCATACAGCTGCATAAACACAAGATGCACACTCTGGTGCTTCTTTCAATTATCTGTTAATTACATATTTTACTCATTCGATGCATGCTGAATGCAACCATGCAAAGGAAAAAAAAAGTTATACATTCAAGTATAAATATTAATGCAAATGTATGGTGCCAACAACCTTTCAAGGAGCTCGTGAGCTGACATTTTCAAGTCCACACGAGACGTTTGTGAACTGATTTAAACAGATGGTGACACAAACTGCTCTCAATCTGACGCATGGAGGAAGCTTTTCGAACGTCTTCAGTCATTTTTGGTGACTATTTGGTGTAAAAACTTCATGAATGGCTTGTTTTTGGAAGCAGGAGATCCAGAGTTTGGTTCTTTGCTTGTAGGTAGAGTTGATCTGGTGAACATGGAGATTTAAGAATTAGACTTTTTTTTCCCACTTCATGCCAAGGAAACCGTCAAAGAGCACATGATTTAATAGTTCAACGGAGAGGAAAGAGTTAATTAATTCAGACTGATACATGTTCTCCATCACCTTCAGTGTGAGGTGTTGGGGCGAATGTTTTTCTTTGAGCTGTAAATTGACTTCATTTATCCAAAAAACACAATACCGACTGTGAAAGTTCCAAATCCCAATTTCTTCACTTCTTCACTGGTTTCACTAATGGATCACCACTGAGAGTCAGTAGCAAAGCCCTGAGCTCATAACTGCTCAGGAAGAGAATCAGGAGGAGCGTCCGGCAGGAAACCTGGACCAAACCAAACATGCTGCTAAGATGATGACTCCAAAGAAAAACACAGAAGAGTCTTTCACCTTGAATTTCATAACACTTCCCAACTATCGATGGTGAACCATCTGAACTTGACAACACAGTTTAAGGTCCCATTGATATGACAGCGTTTTGAGAACAACTGCATGGTTTTTACATTTTCACTTCATGTTTCAACAGCAACATTTTAAGAATGAAATCCATTCCCACAGAAATGGCTGACATGCTGAATATAATGTAGTTATGACGCCAGGCCACTAGTTGGTGCTGTTGGTTGTTTTTGTTATGAAACACACATGAAAGCAGAGAACAACAGTAACAACGGCAACCACACAGACATTTGTATCAAGTTGAATTGCTTGAATTGAATTATTATTATTTTAAACTCTAACCTCCACTTTAGTTCTGGGACAGAATAGTTGGTGATCGCTGAATCAGACTGACATTAACTTTATGGTTTTCCTGTTGTGAGAGTCTGACTTTATTATTTTCTGTTCAGTTGTGACGATAGTAAAGAAAAATGGCCACTGTATGAAATAACTCCCACAGATAGTTATGTAGAGCTTCTGCTGCGCCACTGTTTATGTGAATATGGTGTATAAATAATGCTACATCAGCTTCATTAAGTTCCGTCTTCATTGAATATGAGTTATAGGAAACGTTTTTTAAGACTATCTAAGCACTGGATCATAACAATTTCTGCTCATGTGCTTCTTTATTTGACCATTTCTTTCTCTTGTTCTTCTAAAGTAGAACTTGTTTCTCCTCGCAATGTATTTCATTTGAAAGTTTTATGTGCAATACTTTATATTACAGTATCATTTAAAATGCACTTTTCTGTTTTGGATGCTAAAAAAAATCTAATAAGTACTATTATATAAATGAACATCCATCTTTTTTATTAAAACTGAGAGCAACGAATATATTACTTTCTTTTTATTATACATTACCTTTAATTACACAGTTACGGATTGAAAAAATGTAAACACGATGTTAAAAATATGATGAAACTGAATGAATTTGCTTGAAGGCATCATGGAATCAGGGCCTCAGATTTCTGGCTTAAACTGCAGGAATCAGTGTGGTGGATTCAAGGTGCACAGCGATTTTTGATCTTTTGTTTTGAGCCTGCATTTCTCCAAAGTAGCCTGAACTGTAACAGTTGTTCAGAACCAGTGGACCAGTGGAACAAACCGTCTCTAAATGAGCAGAGTTTATTTGCTTCAAACACAAATTAAGGGATTTACAGGAAGAGCTGAACTGGATCTTGATTTCCACTGGAAGTTTCTGTTGGTTTTTCTCTAATTATGAGTTTCTTACAAAGAGAAAACCCTCAATGCAGCATTCCTTTTCGATCCTACCCCATGTTTCCAGTTCCTAATTGTCTCTTTTACTCATCTTCCAGCCCCTTTCCTCAGATGCTGTTACTAACTACAATACTTGCGGCCATTATGCATCAGCTGCATTTGCATTTCATTCAGTAGAAACTCCCTTCTTATGGTCTCCAGCAGCCAACGCCCCCTCCGGTATCACTGCTCCCTCATTTGTGGCTCCGACCATGTCACTTCTAATTAAAATGAGCTCAAAATCTTCAGCTTTAAGGGGAACCCGGCAGAGATCACACCCGGAGGAGCTTGGAGATGCTGGTTTCCTGATTCACATCAGGGAAACTTCCTGACCTCCAAAAGAAGGCACGCAGTGAGACCACTCTTTTATAGACCGAGTCCTGTGTCAACTGATCCAAAGTAATAATAACAGATGCTGATAACGTCTTATTTCCACTTGATGCTGTTGATTTACTGACACTGCTTTTATTACCAAATTCGAACATTTACTGTGCGTTTTTTGCCCAACTTGTACCCAGTGGGAATGTGTTAGTCAATGTGGAGCTTCTCCACTAACCTCTGCTCTGCTGTAGTGAATGAAGGACTGTCAGAACACAGTTCACTGTGAGGAGATTATTTGATTTTAATTTTTTGACCTTCCAGAAACGTTCTTGGAAATATCATGACTGTCTTGAGTATTTAGCATTTTGGGGACTGAATGCAGCAAGCAGGGGCGGAGCAGGGGTCCCAGCCCGGGGGGGGGGGGGGGGGCGGGGGGGGGGGGGGGGGGGGGGGGCGGGCAAGCATTTCTCCATGGGCCCTTGTGGCCAAAACATCCCCATTAAATCATAATCGCTTAAAAAAAAATGCCACAGATCAACCCCTCTGACACAACCACAGCAAGCAGGTGCACGCGGTCAGAAGGATGCAAATAAGGTTTCAGCACCATGGACAGCTCCATGGATTTTGCCAGTCATTATGTCAAACCTAATTATAAGCCTAATGCAGCCTCCTCCAGCGATCCCCCTCAAAATCTCCCCGGCGCCCCGGGAAGCTTTGTTTGCTCCCCTGCTGGGCTTCCTGGTCGCGCACACGGCCGCTGCGCCGACCACGGTGGACTACCGTCCAATCCCCCTCTTCCTCCCACATCTCTCACACCCGTCCGGTGGAGGATATGCAAAAACAGGTATGGAAAACAATAAACTGAAATAAAACAAATTAAATAAAACAAGACACCCCCTAAAAAGTTCTCCCAAGCGTGCAGTCGCGTGTTTCGACCAGGTACGGTCTTCCTCAGGCACAAAGCACGCAAAATTAAAATAAATGAGTGATCAATTGCTTCCCGGCACAAATCGGCTTCTCACAAACGAGCTTCTTTCTCTTCAGAGAACGGAGCAGAAAGTACAGGCTCCACCTCCGGCAAAAGTGAACAACAGACAACATGGGCGCGCACGTACCCGTGCATGACAGGCAGACAGACAAGAGGAGAAGGGACTTTTTTTTCATTGTTATCTTTTAAACAACTTCATCCTCTTGAACGCAATTGTTATAGAGTCCAGCTTTCCTCCCTTACCATTTTCTTCAGCACAATTCCCCCCATCTTCAGGGTGGGCCCCGCACGCAGCAGTGGGCCCAGGATAGCACCCCCCCCCCCCCCCCCCCCCCCCCCCCCCGCCCCCACCCCCAGCCTGCTCCGCTATTGGCAGCAAGTATACTCTGGCACTTCCCCTTTGGCTATACCGGTTGTATTATCTGAGAAAACTAAAGCTAAACCTGTCAATCTGTGGAGATTAATGAAGCTTTCATGAAAAAATAGACTCACTTTGGTGAGTAAAGTGGAAAGAAGAAGCACTGGATCAAACTGCAGTGTCCCTTGGTGTGAGCCACACATGTTGAAGGCAGCTGATGTCCAGCTGCTGCAGAGAAGTGGGCGGGGTTTAAAGGGAGCTTTTCTGTTTTGCAACTGTGCATAATCGTAATAATGCATTTTGTTTTTAGCAAACATTATATTTTGTGAAGAAGATTTAAAGTGATAATATTTAAGAACAATAAAATGATAATAAAATAAACAGAATTAAAAGTTATCAAAACCAAACACTGTTCAGTCTTAGGATTGATATGCTTTATTAAAAAGGAATGCTTGACAGCATAGTGTCTATTGACTCTTTCATAAACCAGCTTGAGACATTTTAATACTAGAAGGTTTTGAACCTTTAAATTGTTACATTTCACAATATTTCGGTGTTTTATTGTGTTCACTGTAAAGCACTCTGGTTCTATGCCTCTGTAAGGTGCTCTATAAATTAAACTTATTGATTTACTAAATGTTCTACATCCTTTTAATAAGTTCTGTTCAGTTTGTAAACAATAAACTTGGCAAAAAAAATACTTCTCTTCATTTCAGAAAAATTCTATAGTCATTGTACACATGGAAACGTTGAAAAATAAAAATAAAAAGCAGACATGTGAAGCTGCTTCTTGGTGCTCAGGTTTTTGTAATGCAAGACACACACACACACACATACATACAGGGAACAGTATAATGTAAACAACGAAGGTAATTTCAGCTGTCTGTGCTCATTGTGTAGGCCCAGTCTTTATCTGGTGTATTCATAAACGTGTCTCTCCTGATCCAGATGATGGTAGTAAATGTACACTTTGCAGGAGAAGAGCTGTTACATTCTGAAGGGTGAGCGCCACAAACACTCTCAATCCTCCATTGTGATTCTTGATCTACTCACACAAGTGGAGACACAGCTTTTGCTGCCACCATAGTGTGCACATTGCATTCTGGAAGCTTTATTCAAAGAATTCTGATGTTGTTGTAGTGTGAACAAAGAGCATCAAAGCAATGAAAGCTTCACATTTCTCACTTCTATGAGTAGCAGTCTACTGGCTGAATATTTATTGGTATAATGATGCAAAATTCTTCATCATCTCTGTCTCCAGTTAGGCCCACAACTTTGGATTCAATGGAATAGAATTGTCTTGATTGTCATTACTTGACAAAAAAAACAGTGAAATTGTAGGTGCAGTCCATGCATGCACCAAAATATATGAGCAGAACAAGAAAAATTAAAAGTGAACAATGAAAGGCTTAATATGTGTAAGTATAGGTGTAAAACACTCAAATGTAATGCCGGGCTCACACTGCCTCCGGTGGGCTGCAGTCTGCCGGAAGGTTGCCAGATCTGTCTCTTTTTCCAGCCTGAACCGAATGTAAAACCCGTCCAACTCAATAGAAAGCAGCTCAAATCTATATCTCTGCAGAAAATGCATGTTAAAACTGTGAAACCATTATTTCCATATTAAAAAAACACATTAAAAGCACATGACCATTTCATCAAACTGCCCAATGTGTTCAAAAGAAGCCAGATTGCACAGAAACCCACCAAATCTGGCAACATGCAGTCACTTAGGGTCATAGAGCTATTTATAGTTCCACAATTTCATTTCTCTTTAGCATTTTTTTTGCCATTTTGGTGTCATTTTACATTCCTACAATGCCTAAGTACAAAATCGTTTATTCCTCTATTTCGCAAAATGATTAGATCACATTTTTTATTATGTATTCTGCTAGAAAATTTTACAAAAAGAATGTTAAGGCAAAAACACAATACAGATTTTATTTTGAAATCAGTTTTATTTTTGAACATGTATCTACTTTCCTTCCGGCACCCGACTTGCTTCTGTGTAGCTTGATCCAGTAGGACGGCAGCGTGAGGAAAAATAGGATCCTTGCGGACTCTTCCGTGGCGTCAGAACTGGAACGCAACCACACAGTGGCTGGTGTGAGCCGCCACATTGATTTTAATGACTACTGATTAGTTGCAGTGTCTGGACCGGACACGCACCGCATCCAGTGTGAGCCCGGTATAAAGATCCCATTGACCTGTTAGCTGCAGGTCTGTCAGCTTCACCTCTGTGGTCACGACATATTTCCCATCAAATCCACCCTGGACCCCCTACTAGACCAACACCAGTTTCACTCCAGAGCTACGTCAACTTGGCTCTTCACTTCATATTGAAACGTTTGGACTCCCAAGGAACTAATTTACAGGTCCTATTTGTGGACTCCAGCTCTGCTCACAACCTGATCATCTGGGCCCTGCTGAAGGATAAACTCCAACAGCTGAACATGGCCATGTACACCTGCAGATGGTTTACAGACGTCCTGACTGGCAGGAGCCAGTGAATTAAGCTGGGGGAGCCTGTCTCAGACTACTAACCATCAGCCCTGAATCCTCCCAAGGCTGCGTTCCTTCTCTGCTCTATGCCAATAGCTGCATCTCTGGTCATCAGACGGTCAAGTTTCTGAAGCTCGTGAACGACGCCGCTGTCTGGCGAGGAAGAGACAGACCGTCTGGAGAACTGATGCAGCCAGAACAACCTGGTGCTGAACTCTGAGATGTCAGTGTGTTGATGGGTATGGCCTTCAGAAAGAACCCACCTTCACTCTCTCCCCGTGATCTGTTTGATTGTTCGTTCTCCACTGTGGAGTCCCTCTGATGCCCCAGAACCAACAGCAACTCAGTCTGCTGAACACAACTAGCAAAAAAAAAAAAAAAAAAAGATTCTGATTCTGAATGTCACCATCTAGTTTTCTCACTTACTTTTTGCATTTCCTATCTTGGTTCTGCTTCTGAATAACTCAAACAACTCTCGTTTATTTGACTGTGTGAAGGGAAAAAAAACTCTAAGTACATTGTTGTCTTGGTAAATTCAACAGCCGAAGCTTCGTCACATCGTTGAGTACTTTTTGTTTGTTGTGGCAGAAACTTGAACAATAGAGTCCTGTGGAAAAAATGTCCAGACGCTGAATAATAATCACTGCTAATACAAACGTGGGAGGAGCAAGCCAACAGTAGAATGGTGGCGTCCTCCCCGTACCGTCTCTGTTTAACATTACACTTTGAGCGTCTTGCCAAGGATCAGAAACTCTGCACTGTTGTGGGTTTGTCGGCAGGGTGAAGGTAGTAGTAAGCGATGTTTTATTTTCAGTGTTGCACCAGGGCTTTGTGAGCTTTAGCAACACCCTCTCACGACCGTGGCGAAATCGCACTCTCCAAAATCAATGTTTGATTGTCGGTAGAGTCAAGATGTGGAATGGTAATGAGAGACTGCTCATGTTTGGCGCTTTGCACACAATCTGCACTGACAGACAGTAACAGGAACTCAAACTCTTTGAACAAATGTTGTGTTTGTGCCAGGAGGAGTGCTTTGTTTTCCTTCCTGCATCATCATCTCTGGTCTGCACAGTGCTCCGGCTCCACTCTCCTCCCTGTGCCGCTGAGCAGAGCTCAATTATCGAGGTTAGATGGTCGATGTCAAGCGGTGGAGAAGATCTGGCCTGATGCCCCCCGATTCACCGTCCTCAAGCATCATGCATAATTAATGGCTTTGCATTGTTCCTCTGCCCTGACTTTGGTTTAGTTCGTCCCAGGGGTTCTCAACCTGGGGTCCAGGACCCCCTTCAGGTCACTGGGTGGAAATCGAGGCTATCGTTGCTTGAAAAAAAATTCATAAAACACTTTTTAGAATCTAGATCTGAGAAATGGCCTAATTATTTGTATTTTCATGAGGATGCATCAGTGTCTGTCTTCATTATAATAGTTTAATAAATCAGAAGGATTAGAGAACCGTTGTTACAGTAACTGACTCCTCTAATTCCTCACAGTAGGACACAGAGGTAATGCTAGTTTCGGTTTATGTGAGTGAGTGAGCGAGTGAGTGAGTGAGTGAGTGACTTCCAGCCTGGAGGGTCAGGGGATCATTCTTCATGTGGTCTCCACTCCAGCAGGAATGCTTCTTAAAGGTCTGAGAGACACAGACTATCCCACTGCGGTAAGGCAGTGATCCACTACAAATGATCACTGGAATATAGTGATCAGATTCACCTGACAGAGGAGTAAGGAGCTTAAATCACAAAGAAGATATTGAAGATTTCCAAATATCTTTTTAAGTTTTGAGTTAACTACTCCCGGTGGATGAGTTGAGCACCTTGCATGGCAGACGCCCCCCCCTGCTGTGTGAATGTGTTTGTGAATGGGTGAATGTGTGATTGTGTTCATATCTTTATATGTTGGTGATGGTAGGTGTGTCCACAAGGCTTAATTGTGGACAGAGTGAAAAATGTAAAAAAAGAAATCAGCTTTTTTTTTTTTCCCCTCACACATTTGCAAATGGCCATGTAGAGCTTCCAGTCAGGTCCAGGTCCAGGCAGAGTCCAAAATATATTAGAAGTTTTCCATTGATAATATTCTACATGTAAATTTATTCTGATTTGGGCACAATGCATTAAAAGCTTGTACAACTTTCCTTCCAATCTCCTCCCACATTACCCTTTTTAATATAGTCTTTGATAACGAAGCTCGGCGAGGTCTCACAGCAGGGATTTTATTGTGTTGGAAAAATTCTGGATTCATTTTCACGGGCTGTTGAGGGATCAGTGTTAATTATCTCAGGTTCTGGCCTTTGATCTGATTCCCGTCCATGTCTCCTGGAGCCTCAGCTGTCTTTACACATCATCTGGAGTTCATCTCAGACGAGTCAGTTTGTGCTTACAGGCCAAAGTCTGTGTGGAAACTGGATGACCGAAATATTCCGCAAGTGGTAGTCGATCAAAGATTGTTCTGTTCAGGGTCCACAAAGAGCCCAGTTTCTTTTTTAGTGGACCAGACTGATAAAACACTGCCATGATAGGCTTTGAATTGAAACACTAAAGCTTTCTTTGTTGTGGTTCAGAGTAAATATCTTATAAAAATCTTTGTATTTTACAGAACAAAACCAAACAATTACAACCAAAATTGACAACAATTTCAACATTTTAATATGTTCTGGTGCAAAACACAGTGAAATAAATCTCCTGTAACATTTATAAAAATCTATTGTTAAAAGAGAGCCTGACAGCATATCTTTGAGGCTAATGGTAGTTTGCTAGCTTTCAAGATAGCATTGCCCTCATCTCAGCTTGCTCTCAGTGTTGTGTCTGAGAACTCATTAGAAATGTGTTTAAAAAAAAAAAAAAGACAATTTTTACTGAGACTACGGGTTTCAAACATAAGGACCGTGGGCCAAAACCAGAGTCTAATCTAGCCCACCAAGCCCAAAAATTTTCAGAGAGAAAACTCAGGAAGAGACCTGTCTGTATGCTGCCTTCTTCAAAGGAATCTAATCTAATTCCAATGTTTGTTTTTGTTTTTGTTTTTTCCTCAAGAGCTTTACTTAGGCATCAAATTTCACCAGATATTTCAACACAAAGTTGATTTCAAGAACTTTGCAGAAAACAGACACAGAGCTTTGTTTCAAACACTTATAGTATGAATATTCATAACATTAAAAGTCAGTGATATTAAAAATACTAAGGGATAGTAAACTTTAAATTAATCTTTTAAAGAATGAATTAACACATTTACTAATCAGATTTCATTTGATTGACCAGAACTCTGCAAATCCTCAGTGTTTTTAAAATAAAGTCACAGTGAGCTCCTACTGTTATTCATATGCACAGAGTCAGACATACTGACCGTTTGCCTATTTCCTGTTCGCCAAGGAGGAAATACAGTCATCATTCTACCCTTTGGTCATGCAGACAACTGAGTCACCAACTCTCTCAAGTCTATCATTAGTATCTGGAATCATCGCATGGCTGGAACACTTACCTCACAGCAGCTGACTGGCATGGGTTTGAGGTATTTAAGGAATTAAAGTTCCTTAAAGTTCCTTAAAGTGAATTAAAGTTAGTTCGGTTTGAGTTGTTTTATCCAATATTTAAAACGTCAGCGTGTACACAAAGTGAATCGGATCAGAATGTGACTTTGTCTTCTCTTTTTTTGCCAACTTTCTTTCCAAGAGAAAGGTTCAAACTTAACCGAACCCTCTATGTAGCCACAGTCTAACAAAGCAGGCGGTCGACAGCAGCAACCTCATACAGTAAGAAAGAAGACCATCAGCCCCTGGATTTCAATTAGAATCAATGACTCCGTTCAAAAAAGCAGGAGCCACACAGTGTTTGAATAGCCAACCATCTTTATATGGAAACGCACACAATGGTAATTGTATGCAAATTGGTGAGAAATACGTGGGATTAATGCATGAGGCTCTTGATCCCTGCAGCTGAAAGTCATGATTGGACTGCGATGAAGTGCTCCGAACTGCTGCAACCGTCTGTGGAGCCAAAGGTGCAGCTGAGACATTACAGCACTGAGTGGATTTCCGATGATTTTCCATGCAAAACACATCTCAGGTACCACTTAGACGCTTTTGGAAGATTCTGTCAGGACTGTAATAATGACAGCAGGCTGATTCCGTGCCTGAACTCTTCACAACTTTATGTTCACTTTCACTGCTTTGCTAAACTTTGATATATTGTTGGTTCTCCTTCGTGATTTCGCCACTGTTGCTTTGTCCCACCTTGTAGGAAAACTTGACTTCAACAGCCACTAAAAACCTAGTTTGCGTTAGCTTTTTGTTGAAACCAATTCTCTCCACTCGGCTCACTCCAATCATGTTTAAGCAATGTCCGTGACTTTATAATGAAGCATGATGAAGCCTAAGTAATGAGGTGGCAGTGAAAGGCCCTTGTATAGCTTTTCCCAAGCCCTTTAACACAGAGCCCTGACCTTTTTAACTAGCAGAATTAATTGGGCTGGTCTAACCTTTTAGAGCCTAGCTGTGAAATAAAACCAGCGTTCCCGCGTCGCCTCATTATACCACGCTGGCTTTGGAGTGCAAGTGCGAGCGTTCTTCTTTTCCCCCCTCCTATAGTTTGGGGACGCACAAGTCGAAGCTCAGACTGGGAATAAATTTCAGGTCAGTCCAACTGAGCCCGATACAGTAAGCCTGGTCCTTTAGCCTCTCCGGCTGAGGGGATCAGCCTGAACAGCTGAACACTGACACACCTGTCCTTTCAGACCACGGGTATTGAAACGCAACGTTTTTCAACATTATCATCACAGAACTGAGGGGTTGAAAGGACATTCATGGAAAAAATGCACACGACATCTGTTCAATCTTGAGTTAATTTACTAGTCAGAGCAGCAAAATGTCCAAGTGTCCTTCAGAGGTCAAACAGCAGTTGTTAATGTGCAAACAGAGGTTGAGGCACCTGATCAGTGTGTGGTGAGAGGACAGTGAAACTCAAACCTGACAGTGACTTGAACAAGACATCCAAGGAGATCTGTGAAACTCTGGAGCGCTGATTCAGGATTTAGTTCAGACCAGGAGTCACCTTTTGGTGTAGACCGAGAGAGGAAGTTTTTATATAATACGGTTGGTGTTCAACTGTTTCCACGATGATTGATTGGACCATGTTTACTAAACCGTGTACAGTTTCCTTTAGCAGGAAGTTTCTGCCCCATCAATTTCACTTCCTGCTTCATTTAATGCATTTCAAGGATTTTTGCTTTCAATAGAATCGTGTTCATGAGGCCATTGGTGCAGCTGCCGGTGACGATCCTTTTATAATTAACACACACTCTACTTTCAGAGTGAAACCAGAACTAAACAGACCACCTCTGCAAGCCAGGTCTCCATGCAGATGTTTCTGGCGAAAGAGATTGTTTGATGTTCACAGCTCCGTGCACACTCCCAGAACACAGCAGGAGTGGAAGCTGAACTGACCGTCATTGCTCTTTTTTTTTAAGAAATGCCTATTTGAATTTGAGCCAACATATCGATAGTTTTCACAGTGTTCACTTCCCTACGCAATGGCAGCAGTAAATAGATCTCCTACACATGCTCAGTAGACGAACAGAAACAATTTTTACCTCCAGAGTGTCCTCCTGGGACGAGACGATCTGGAAGAAAAGATGGGAAACCCACTGATATAAAGGCTTTTTTATAACTTTAATTTGTCAGTCACTGACAAGCAGTTGTATTTTTTTCACCAGACATCTTCAGTAAGTTAGGACATATACCTATGAATCAAATTTAAAGACAAAATAGCCTCCTTAACCCTCCTGGTTCACCCAGGCAGAACTGACAGGGGGGCTTCTAAAATGAAAAACACTTACAGCCATACTGTAACTGATGTGAATTTCCATTCTCAGCAAAGCTGCTTCTGTTCGGAATGTAAGTTTTTACCAGTTTAAAAAAGAAACCAAGAAGTCCACAAACAACTCCTCTCCAAATGTGACAGCAGCAGCACAGTCAGTGAAGTTTCTGTTAAAGCCTCGGTGACATAACAGCAGCTGAAGAGACTTCGTTACTTTGTCCTTTCACCGAGTCACGCAGAGAGGGAAAAAAGCAGAAATTCCGCTCTCTCTCTCTCTCTCTCTCTCTCTCTCTCTCTCTCTCTCTCTCTCTCTCTCTCTCTCTCTCTCTCTCACGAAAGAAGAACCACCTGTCTGCGACCTTGAGCAGAATCAGACTGCTGCGCACCAACGGAATATCTCCAGCTTCCTCACATGTTTTCATTTCAAAGGCTCCGTTCGGATCAGGGTCCGGAACGGGACCCGGCATGACGATCAGCCTGCCAGATCACGCTCTGTCCAATGAATTCCTCCTGCTGCTCCCAGGCGCACGTTATAATTTGCTCCAATCGCTTCTCCAAGTCCTTCATTAACTCTGCCATTAGGCTGTTTAACACAGACAAAAGCCCATTTTAAAAGATTTTCTGTCGTTTAGAAAACAATGTATGTCTTGTCGCTGTTATCATGGCTTATTTATTTCCTCATACCGGTCACAGTTATTATCTTTCTGCACTCTTAATGTGTTCCTTTGACATTTTAATTACACTGATTGCTGGCTGTTTGTGAGGAATGTGCGTCTGAACTGAGGAGCTTCAAATGGTTTTGCTCCACAAAGGGATGGAAATTTGTTTTAACTCAACTCGACCATGAACTCTGAATAAAATGTGTCAGTCCAACATTCACATTGGGTTTAACTCGTGTATGTAACCGTGGATTTGGTTGAAAATCAGTGTCATTACACTGATCCAGCCTCATCTTCACACTAACTGAGTCATTATAGTAAATTTTTGAATGTGATTGTCCATAACATGCAAAAAAAAAAAAAGCCTGTCAGCTGTTGATTTTATTAGTTACAACTGTCTCTTCAGGCCTCATTTACACATCTTTTGAGTTATTTTCCATCCATTCATCATCCGTCATCCGTCCTCCACACCACTTGGTGAACCTTCCCACCCGTTCTGAGCACCAGGACAAATCACGACCGTCTGCTTCTCCTGCGGGCCAGACGTGTCGCCTCAGCTCCGCAGCCTGTCCAGAGGAAGCTGCACTGTGCCGAACATCTATTTTTATATTTTGCATGACATTTAATGCTGCTCTGCCTCTGAGTGTTTTGTGTTTGACCCAGAAAAGAAAGACAGTGTACATTCAGGAGTGTGAAGCGGACACAGTGGAATATGAGGCTCTATCTCTTTCTTTCCATGGAACACACAAGTTTTAATTTTTGTAACAAACAAAAGCTGCATTCACATTTGTTGAATTAATTTCTAAATGAATAAGCACATCTGCTTTGCTGGGCATATTCACAAAGTGTCCTGCAGTGCTGAAAATAACATGTTTTTAAGTGTAAAATGTTGCAGTAACCTCACATCTATTCCGGTTCTCAGTGTTGGCGCAGGCTTCCTGAGATTTCTGATCCATCAGGACCTCGCAGGTCGTCTGGATCAAACCTGCTTCCTGTTCCCGAGGCAGAACCAAACATACAGAAGCTTTTATCCATTTTAATATGTAGAACAAACTCAGAACAACTCCGATACTGAATTATTTTGGGTTGAAGACCTTTCGGTTTGCTGCCTTTCAGTGAAACAAATATTAATTTCTTGCTGTACTGTATCTTCAGCTCTTGTAATTTTTAGCTTATCTTCTGATTGATTTTCCTTTTTAATTGCTTCAGCGTTTTCTGTTTCACTTGAATGTTTGTTTTTATCTTTTCATGTTTGTATTCACCTTTCTTGTTGCTTTGGCAGGTTGTGTCACCTGCACGCTGTGTTAATGTTGTTGAAATGTGCTGCACTATGAAAGATGCGCTGCAATCATTTCGTTACATTTAACTCTGCTCTTCCCCAAGGAAACAGCTGTAGAGCTGCTGTCTCTCTCTTCTGCGAAAACAATAACACCTTTCAGCCTGCGGAGCCGCTGTAAAGATGGTTCCTGTTTTTCAGCAGATTCTGAATTCCTCTCGTTCACAACACCACTGACTCCTGCTGGAATCTTGCATTTCCACCTTTGCATGACGGCATGACTGCAAGTTCTGAAATGTTGGCAGCATTTCCAGGAACATCCTGTAACTTGCGTCTTCTCCCTGCGGATTTACCACACGGTGACTCTTCACCTTCTCGTCAGCACCTTTGTCGTCTCTGACGGATGGAGCCTCCAGTTCCGCTTCTTGCCTTCCAGGGAGGTGCAGCTTGAAGAACAACAGAGCCCTCGAGCCTTCAGTCATCGTGACACAGGTCAGGCGTTTCTAACCAGACGATGCTCTTATGTTACTTTTCGAACTACGTCGCTGTTCCACACATGGCGAACACATGTTGGTTACTATGGTTCCTAAAAGGAATTGGTTTTCTCTCAGGACCTGCAGATTGTGACTCACTGTTTCATTGTCTCTGATTTTTTTTTTTTTTTTTTATTCAAATGACTGCTGGCTATCCTTGGAAATTAATAATAACACAGTTAAATCTGACAGTGTCTGTGTTTCTTCAGGAAACAAAGCTTCTGTTCAAAAAAATTAATGTGACATTGAAAAGGTCTGACAATGATTGTTTTGTGTATAATTGATACAGTGAGAAGTCTCAAGGGTTTCTAATATTCCGAAACCTTTCGGAGACACCTCAAGGCCCCGCTTATGACACAATATTTCAAATGAAAATCGTTTTTGCATCTTCGTTTCAGAAGAGAAGTGCTCATGCGCAGCAGCAGGGGTGCCTAGGAGCTGATTCTCCCATTTCCATGGAAACGAGTCAGACTATTTTCAAAGTGTTGCTTCCTGATTGGCTCCGAGCGTTGCTGTCGTGTAAACAGACACCCAAAACACAATGAAACCCTTCTTGTTTTCACTGGAAAACGTGTTGATTGAATCATGACATGACATCCTTACATTTTCTTCCATTGATGGTAAGATTTAATGAGATTTGCCGAGCTGGAGCTCTTCATCCATGTTGCCTGTCTTCAGACTTCCAGAACCTGTCAGGGAAAGAAGCTGAATCCACTCTGCTGTCACTGGCTCTCCACATGTCAGGATGGAGCAGCTCTTCCAGGTCCTGGGTGGGTAATTGATGGTAATTCTCCAACAATGAAAAATGACTGTGACCTTTTTAAGCGTATTTAACATTCATGGATACAATTTGATTCGCTGGTTTAATCCTGATTATGGCATTAATGTATTATATGAGTTGCAGTGCTCTCCTCAGGGAGGAAAAAAAGCAGGCGTTTTGGACGCAGTAGCTTGGAGCTGGATGCTTTCCGTTTCGTGTCCACAGCGTCTTCGTGCCCACCGGCAGCCTGCAGTGACAGTGTGATGCTCAGTTCACAGGGTATTAACCAGACTTATCCCGGCATTGTCTGATGAGCTCCTTATCCTCCTCAACCCACCCAGTGTTTCTATTTTCATTATTTTCACAGAGAAATTCCTGTTTCAAGAGGATGAGCTGTGTGTTAAAGACTCCATGAAATTAAAAGTAATAATAACAGAAAAAAAACATTTAATCCTTGTTTCTTCTGAGCTTACTTGTGTACATTTTGAAAAACAAAACAAATATTCTTGTTTTGTCATGCTAGTCGCTCTCATTACATCACGTTTAATAACTGATCATACATATGTGGGCGTGGCCTGATGACTTGAACGTGTAAGCCCCGCCTCCAACTGTGCGGCGACTGGATCAACAGTGGCATGAGATTCAGATCAGAGCTGGGACTGCAGATTGAGCATCACTGGCAGCTGAAAATCTCTAATACAGAACACGATTCCTCTGCTTGATGCCCTTTAACGAGAAACTAATCATTTGCACATCAGGTATCAAACATCCAAATTTAACTCAATATAACTGACAAGACATTACAATCGCTCAAACTGTGTGAAGCTGCAGCTATGTGCTCCAATTTATTTAGTTGATGGAATAATTTTAAGGAAAAATGCAAAATCTGAGTTTTAATTTGAAATTTTAATGAACGCCGGAACATTTTTGAAAAATTCCACCTTGAGAGCCATTCATCGCATAAACGGACGCCTGAAACGCATTAAATCTTTTCCATTTTCGCCTGAACACGGGGCCTAAGCTGGAGGCCATTGGACAGACTCTTGAAAGCACAGACATGAAGTTTTACACAGCGGAAGCCGCGTACACAGAGGGTCGTGTGGGATTGTTGCCCTTTGAGCATGTGAGCCAGTCCTTCCCTCTGTGTGCACTTATTACTTTATTTGATGATTCATGCATGATTCATCCTGCAGCGGCCGTGTTTATGGGTCGAAGTCAGCCTGACTGGGTAATTGCACAGTTAGATGGCGTCTAACGTGGCAGAGGAGCAGCCTCACTCACTCTCCCTGCCTTCCTTTTTTTTTTTTTTTTTTTTTTTTTTTTTTTGCAGCCTCTTTTAAAAGCCTAATGAGTATTTGTCATTCGTAATTACATTTTCAAGTGGCGCGCTGACATCCCTGTCGACGCTGAATTCCAAGCGCCACCCAAACATTTGAATCAATCCGCCTTCAGATTGTACACCAGCTTCTGTCAGTAGCCCCACAAATAAATAAAAAAAAAAAAAAAAAAAAAAACAATTCTACTTTATATGCTAAAGATTTACTCTAGGTAAGAATGCCTTATCTATATGCAAATTATAAGTTATCAACTTCAATAACTGTTGAACGAGGTGTCTCCAAACATGCTACTGCCTCCATTCGTCAGGCTGCCAGGGTGGCCCACTTTTTAATGCAAAGCGTTCAATCTTGAGGGAGATGGCAGCAAACACAGACAAATGGCCGCTGGAAGAGGGAGCGGATAGTTAAGAAAACACAACACCAGCGACGATAATGAGTCCTGTTTGTGTTGCCCACTTCATCTTTATAGCGAATGATGAAAACAACAAGTCAAAAGCAAATGAAAAACACCGCCGTAATGCTAATTGAAACTATTTCCCAATGCTGCCAGGGGAATGGTGCTTTTTTATTATTTTATTTATTTATTTATCTTTTTTTTTTTTTTTTTTTTTTGAAAAGCAGAGAATAAATGTCCCGCAGAAAATTTGGAGAAGCAGCACTGTCCAAGAAAAAAAAAAAAGGCGGGTGAGGGGGACCTCAAAACAATGGCTGGCATTTTCTTCTTATATTGATGGTTCGCTTCATATCATGCAGAAGTTATTTCCCGTGGCCTCGGGGCGCTTCCTTTCATAAGACTTATTGCAGACACACAGGAAAAAAAAATAAATAAATAAATCCATGACATAAACGCGGTGTGAGCTAAAATATGGAAATCATCTATGCTTAATTTTTGCTGAGACGGCTTCATGAGGATCAAAACAGAACGGCGCTGTTTACAACAAATAAAGGTTTTTCCTTCGTCTTTGTCTGCGGTCTCACAGGCACAGTGAAAAGGTCCAATTAGAACTGCCCTGATGTATTATTTCAATGTCGACTTCCCGATAAGCTCCTGATAAACACTCAGATGTTGAGGAAGTCAAGCAAACCTGCTGCCGGTCAAACTCCAGCCCGATTCAGTCTGAATTCATATTTTATCCCACTTTATTCAACCTGTATCGCCCATGGGTGGATTCAGTTTAAACCATGATAAGTGACACATTCACACCTGTGTGACATCTATTTGTTGACTGATTAAGATCCTGTATAAAATATGCTGAATTCCATGTCAGGCAAAAAGATTAATTCAGTCTGGTGCCTTTCTGCAGGTGAGAAACAAGAATAACATTATCAGTGTCTTCATGCAGAAACATAATTATTCAAATGAGGGTTTAGTGTGTTAGTCCTATTTACTTGATAATGTTCTGGAAAATGATGCACATTTCATTTCTTGTGTTATTTTGAGAGTCTGACTGGTTCTGTTTTCAGGATCAACATAAATATAA
The DNA here is from genome assembly GCF_902148845.1 of Salarias fasciatus. NCBI lineage: Eukaryota > Metazoa > Chordata > Actinopteri > Blenniiformes > Blenniidae > Salarias > Salarias fasciatus. The sequence continues at coordinate 31,227,934 of NC_043750.1, read as the reverse complement.
ATAAATATATATATAAATATATATAAATAAAACATAAATATTGGAGAAGGTTTGGCAAGAAGTTCGGGCTTCAGGACAACAGTAAACATTCAGAAAAGGTGAAACAGAAAATAAAGATTGTGGAAGTAAAAGCCGTGGGGGGCCAGCTAAAGGAATGTCTCTTCCCATAAGAACATTCTGCTGGTAACGTTTTCAAATGTGTCCAAAAAGACAAACAAAAGTTGATATGGTTTTTACATATTATACACTGTATAATAATCTTTCAACAAGAACCTCTGCCAATTTTTTTTTTTTTTTGCATGATTGAGTCAACACACCTGACATTGCAAACGTGCTCAATTGGTTATTTTTTTTTTAATTGAACAAATATAATTTGAGCACATTGTCAAGTTTTAAACACCTTTCTTAGATCAGGCCTTTATGGTGAACAATTAGCCTCACGTGCATGTTTTAAGATTGTGGGAGCAAACTGGGGTTCTCCCAGAAAGAGAAAATTCAAATAATAATGAGTCCAAATGGAACAGGCAGGAGTCTGAACACTTCCCAAATAGATCCTTTTAAGCCAAAATCTGAGTAAGAAATATGTTAAGAGGCTATATTAGCAGGTTTGACTCATCCTTGTAAGACAGTGTCTCATAACAGCAGGAGACAGTTTTATTTTGACTGCAGTCCAGTTTTTGGGAATCATGTGAACAGCGTCTTCTGCTGCTTCAGCGTTCAAACCTCAATATGAGATGTTTTTCTGCAGAATTTAGTTTAAAGTTGATTTCTGTCATCTTCGACCGACTCCACCGCTCTCTGACGCCAACAGGACGGATTCAACCAGAAAACCGGAGCACTAAGGCTGTTTTCCCTCCTACTTCCTCTGTAAAACCCTACAGATGGTTGAGTGTGAAAAGAACAGCAATCTAGTAGTCTTTTCCTTTCTTTTTAACTTTTCGTAGAAACTACTAACTTGAAAATATGAGTGATAAAAAAAAACTTTCTAAAAGCCTTTTAAATCACCTCTCTTCCACACTGCAATGCTGTTTCAGGACATCTTGGCCACGTCTACATGACTAAATGCATTGGATGTCTGCCATGTGATTGGCTGCTGAGGCCAAAGACCAGCTGAACTTTGTGAACTGTAAATCCTAGATGAGAAAATACTAAGCAGTTTTATTTCTGGTTCATAATGTGTAGCATTTCTTGGAGCACATTGCTGATGACGTGGTGTTTTTCCTCTCTCTGATGTGAGAGTGAACTGCACTTTTCTCTTCGTGCTTCTGTGTTTTTATGATTACTTTGTTTCATAGATGGAATTTTCACCTGAATGTTCATGCAACCGATTTACTGCTCCAGCTTGTCAAACCATCGCTTGTTTTCTTTAAATAAGTCCTTCGGTCACAGCAACATGGATATTAAACAGCTCACACACACACGGCTGGCATTATCTGTAACACTTGTCCCGACCTCGTTCTGACCTGCGCTCTCATATTCCATCATAACCTTCAGATACACACCATCATGAGTGTCTGATCCCTCAAGAACTCCAAAATCATAAACATTCTGTAATGTGAAAAATACAGAGGAAAATAAAACCCTTTCTGCTGGGAAGGAATGTTTATGTGACACATGGTTGACCTGCAGGAGCGCAGTGACAGACAGACGCTGAACTCAGAGGGTTTTTATTCTTCCAGGTCTTCATTCATACAAACCTTTGGCTGTTTGGTAATTCAGACCCTCATCTGGCGGTTCTCATCGGACGGATTCAGGTTGTTGTGACTCTTGAAAAGAATTGCACTTTGACACTTTGTTCTGCACCACATACTTGACCCACCTCATGATGTTTACATGGCACCCGAATAACAAATCCTTACATTAGTCTGACTTTAAAATTTTCCACATTAACTCAACAACAAATAAAGTTTTCAAAGCTGCATTCAGATACTCATGGACCGAACGATATTGGAAACTCTTGATGTACCCACTGAATGAGTACTGAGTCCTGTTCAGATCAAGAAATGTGTTGAAAATGGGGGACAGGTGGTCCCGGTGCCATCTCTATTCAGAGGTGACCGCTCCAGGATTCTTTCACTTCTCTCTCAAGCCTTTTTCTTCCGTGACTGTGAACATTTCTCCCTCGAGTCTCCTTCAGATGGAAACCCTGATCTCTCAATAATCAGTTCAAACTGACAAAATCTTTTGGACAAAACGTGCAAGGGCTTCAACGTTTCCAGCTATTTCATGTTGGATTTTCTATGACCTGAATGACTGAGATTCAGGTTTTTTTTTTTTTTTTTTTTTCCCAGATCTCTGAGACTCAGAGCCCTGCTTGGTTCATCTTGACCTCGCAGCTGTGGAGCTGTTGCTGACTGATTTCAGTGAGGAAGAGCAGCAGCTGAAGGGTTAACTCTGCTTGTCCGGATGCTCCAGTGAGCAGCTTGTTAGTGGAACAGGACAGCAGCAGAGGCCAGTTCAAGTGGAACAACTGCCTTAAAGTTTGGCACCAAAATGATAGAAAATTTTCTCTCGTCTTTGCAGAAAGTAATATTTTCAATCATAAATCTGCATAAAGCTCAATTTTCTAGATTGAGTCAATTCGTCTTCTGCACATTTCTCTGTATTGATTTAGCCATGTTCCCAGCAGATGCTTTGGCCCGTTAAAGGCGGAGGCACAGATGGAGAAAGTAAAGAATGACTGAGCTCCATTTAATTGAGGTACTTGGAGGTTCTTGGGAGCGTGCGGCCGCGACGCGCTGATTCACTGAGATGTTTTATGGATCAGAGCCATCATCAAGGAAATTTGTTTTCACTTGTACGTTTCTTGTCAAATAAGACTGGAATGAAACGCTCTGTAGAATCCTAAGTAGACTGGATTCTGATTTTGTATGTTTGTGATTGTTTGGCTTTACTGCAATGTTTTTGCAAATCAAAAGTTCACAGCTTTTCCTGGAGACCTTCTGAGGACCTTTTTACATCAAGGGAAAATGCATCTTTTCTTTTTTTTTCCACACTGAAAAGGCAAAAATGCAGAAAAGTCCGTTGATAGCATGTCAGACGACAATACAAAAAACAGAAAATCATCCAACAGAGACAGAACAACAAGCAAACAGACATAAATCCACTCATAGAAATGCTGCAACAGGATTGCTTATACAGGTGACTGTCATCTTTAAGTCCCTGCATGGAGGATACTGACTGGGAGTCATGACACTCTGGAGGCAAACGTTGTTGCTGTTAGGCATTGACTCTCACATGTGCAGAACTCTTTAGTTCTGACGTGGTGTGCAAATGCAGTAGATGAGCTGAACTACTCTTAGAAGTGATCTTGTTCGCGGCATCTGAGGCTTGGTTGGTAGATCCAATTGTCTTCCAGTCATTAGTTGGATCCATCAATGAGTCAAATTGTCCCCAGTCAAGCACGCTGCATGGAAACCTTTAAAGTGTAACTCACTTTGAAACGACTGCACACAGACTTCTGGAACTCCAGTAAATCTAATGTGAAATTGCTTCGATTGTACTCAATTACCATGTTTTTCACAAGCTTTCTGCTTAAAACAGACTTGGGGAAATTCAGCCATTTTTCATGTATTTAACCAAGAAGTGTATCTGATATGTTCAAGCTGTCACAAACACGGCTGAGCTATCATGCAAACTGGAGGCAATGCTGATGCCTTTACATGTGTTTTTATTAGCAGTGACCTTTATACTTACCAAAAGTCTGGGAAGCTCTTTCAGAAATATATTTTAACATTAGACTCCTAGATACAGCGAGGGATGTCACTGTAAAGGTCAAACTAAGTTTATATGGCTTCTGCTGGCCGTTTCTTCTTCTCACACATTAAACATTTCTCCAGACACAGAAACAGGCTCTTATTCTGATTTTATTTATTATTCTTCAAATGTTTCAAGTGAAAAATGCATCGTTTTTTTTCCATTTTCCTCGTTGAAAAGTTTTACATTTCACAGGTAACATGTTGAAAATTTTGTCAGTTTACATAGAAACAGGAGAAAAGTCAAAAACAAAGTGGATTTGTTGGTTGATTGGTTTTGTAATGAATCAACAGAATGATATAAATATTAGCAATCTACCAAATAAGTGAAAATTGCTTCAATTTAAGATGTCTTAAAACAACATTTTTTTCAATGAATTTGTCTTAAATTAAGGGAGAGGAGACATTTTTACTAAAAGCCAAGTCTAAAGAAACTTGGTAGACTTTGAATTTTTACAGTATTTGTTAATGCTTTTGATGCGTTTTCCCTTTCAGGAGAATTGGTGAAGTGCATCAATAAGATGATCAGTCCGGCTGATTTGACACGAAACAAAAATGAAAAGGCAAAAAATGAAACAATCTTTCTCACATCTCATTGTTCCATCATGTATCACAACTACTAAACCATGATTATCATCATTATGCAATCGACATTTTTCAACCACAAGCTCTGCTGCTCGTCTCATAAATGCATGTCTTCCACGTTGCTGCTGCTCACAGCATTATTTCAATTGAACCATCAGTAACATCCGGCCTCATGCTATGGTGCTTTCAAAGCACTTCACATTGTTTTACACCGAACGAGGATTTCCACCTCAAATCGGGCCGGTTTTCATGGCGCCGTCGCCTCGTCTTGGACGTGCAGGTTCGGCGTGAAGCCGGTGTGAACGATCGGCCAACAGGCGCCCGCTGAGCAGAGCCTGGCTGCTTCTGCTTCCATCTGTCCGCCTGCCTGCACACTCTCCATCCGAGAAGGCGAATCGACACAGAAATCCAAAAGGAAAAGAACCCCCCACTCCACCGCCTTTCTTTGCCGTCCCTTTTAATGTCACGCTTCGCACATATCTAATGCGCTTGAAGGCAAAACTGTTGAGATCGAACGAGTCTGAGGCCGACGATTTGAGCCTCAGAAGCCCCGAGAGCGATGCTCCTTATCTGGTCCTCCGTCCGTCTGCAGACTGTATGAGCATCTCCGACGACGGTGTGTGTTTCCCTTCGTGTGTGTGTGTGTGTGTGTCTCTTATCTCCACTCGGCTGCATACCTTCCCCCCGCACTCAGAAAATTGAGTTGCAATTCATTTAAAGTGCATGTTAAGGGTTTTATTCCGAAACTCGATTTCCATTTGGAAGAAAAGGTTCGTGATATTTATTTCCTATTAACACATACCGATACAGTGAACACATGACCACTGCTGCACGAGAAGGCCAGCACGACATCAGAGATGCGCAAAAACCTTTAAACCTTGATTGAAGTTGATGGCCCAATTTATGACGTTTTAAATGAAGACTCACTGTTTGCATCTCAGAAAAGTTTTACATTTACACGACAGCGTTGTGAAAAATCATGTCCGTTGACATGAAAACGACAGAAATGCCAGAAGTGATGCAGTTAAGAGTGCCAGATGTTCTCAAAAACTTGCGCTTTCAGTGAGTTGGATGCCCAGTTCTCATTTTTTATCCAAATGTGCATCGAGTTAATTTTACATCACCCTTTGTCTTAAAACTGTTGCTTTGTTCAGGGAATATGACGCAAGGAAGACAAATGCAAACAGGAAGCAACTAAAAAAAAACTTTGTTTTGATAAAGTGAGATTTAAAAGCAATTCAGTCAGAAAAAGTCAGAGAATTTCACTATTTAAACTTCTCTTTTAACAAGCCGGTATGGAAAAGGTAAGGACTATTTTTACATGACAGACTCGATTCTGCATTTACAGAACTCACAGGCCGAGGCAGTGGAATAAAAAATAACGGTTATTCTCTTCTTTAAGCTTTTTTTCTGTTCTGTTTTAAATTGAGACGCATTACATTGTACCTGTAAGGTGATTGTTGATGCTGGTGGAGTTTCGCTCGTCACACAGTGCTGTACGGACGCGTCTGAAAAGCAGAAATCGATAGCGCAAGGAAGATAAATACCCGAGAGCTCCACGGCGGCTTTAACTGTAATTTTGTTACAGTCGGCTTAAACTCCCCGCACGCCTCCTACGGGGGTGATTAACAAAGGTGGAGTTTATCGTGGTGTTGCACCCTGCGACAAATGAAACAAAGGCTTGAAGTGTGGCGGCGGCGCAGCGAAACACACCGTGTGGCTGTAATTGAGAGCAGCGCGAGACGACACCTCACACTTCCTCCCACACACACAGACACACACACACACACACACACACACACACACACACACACACACACACACACACACACACACACACCGCTAACAGCAGCTAAGTGATTACATCCCCTCACGTAAAGCCGCACATTGTCTTTCGTCTGGCAGCGAGGGGGAGAGAAGATGATGCATTTCTGAAGTTGTGAATCGAGGAGAAGAAATTAAGGTCACTTCTGGCTGAAGCTGAAGGTTTGAATTGCGTAACATTTGTTGTTTTGAAAGTAACTAAATGACAGTTTCTTTGTTTCATTGGGAACAAAGGTAGCGTAACTGTTTCTAACACATCATGGGTGAAATAGATAGATAGATAGATAGATAGATAGATAGATAGATAGATAGATAGATAGATAGATAGATAAAAACTTTATTAATCTCCCAAGGGAGAAATTCAGGTGTCCAGCACACACAAATCATTCGCACACAAATAAATAACAACAGCACAATAAAGTGCTCATAGTGTACTCAGGCACATATGTTATACAGCCTGATTGCTGAGGGGATGAACGACCTCTTGAAGCGCTCGGTTCTGCAGCGCAGTGACAGGAGCCTGTTACTCCGGTCACTCTTTTGAGCTGCAGCTGTGTCGTGCAGTGGATGTTTGGGGTTCCTCAAGATACCCTGCATTAGAGCCCTCATCCTCCTCTCCAAGACTGCTCCAACAGAGTCCACCTTCCTCCCCATCACAGATGCACACAGACTGATCAAGTCTGTCCAGCCGATTGCCGTCTCTCTTTATCATACTGTCACCCCAACAGACAACCCCAAAGAAAACAGCACTTGCCACAACAGACTGATAGAAAATGTACAGCATGCCACCACACACGTCAAAGGATTTAAGTCTCCTCAGGAAAAACAGCCTGCTCTGACCTTTCTTATACAGGGCCCGAGCCTGCTCTGACCAGTCCAGTTTGTGGTCAAGGTGCACACCCAAGTATTTATAGGTGTGAACAACCTCAATACTCTCTCCGTTGATGATGACAGGTTGATGAGAGGCTTCCTGCCAAAGTCAATGATCATCTCCTTCGTCTTAGAGGTGTTCAGAATAAGACCATTGTCCCTGCTCCAGGTGGTGAATCCCGCGATGAGCTCCCTGTACTCTTTTAGTTAGCTGGAGATTGACGGGTTGCTGTTCATGCTAGCGTCACAAAATCGCGTTAAACAGACATACAGTATGTTCTTTATGTGGATTCTCAAAAGGTTTTTTTCCTTGTGATTTATCAGACTGTCTTTATGAAAGGGTCAGGACTTACGAACAGGTTGCTCCAAGATTCAAAGTACTCATTTAAAGCCACAGTGTTTCAGGGGAAATTTTATTGATTTTTTTTTTTTTTTTTTTTTTTTTTTGCATTTTTGCATGTCCAAAAGAATTATTTACACGGCCATTGACCAGATTACCTCACTCAAAGAGTGTGGATCCCTTTTTCATCTTTAATTTGCCAAAAATGTACACTGAAGCCAAGCGTTGTTTGCTTCAGCTCAGAGAAACTGCCTCATTCTGGTTTTCTTCGTCACATTTTGACGATTGTGGAGCAGACGACGCACGGGGCCCTCGCCTGATCTCCGCCGCCATCGACACGGCGTCCCAGACCCCAGCTTGAGAACCGCTGCTCCCCAGGACACTTCATGCTTCTCTCTTTTGATCCCTCTCTTAATTTGCTCATATAATTAGCAAAGAAGCAAATCGTGAACAAATTAAGATGTGACACAACAGGATTAAAAGATAAAATGCTCTTTTCTTATGTATACATATATAATTTGAGTCTTCAGGCAGAGGACGAAGCTCCTCTACGCTCTAAATTAGCTTCACTCATTTTTCCATCTTGCTTCGGGTGCAGATGATGAGGAAAACGTGTAATCTTCAACATGCATGCAGGTAAACGACAGCTTTAGCAACACTCGGCGACGTGCTCGCTTTCATTTATGTTCTGTCCTCAGATGAGAGGAAATGATGCTTCAGAGTGCAGAAATGAGAGGTCGGATTCAGGCAGGAGAGTCATTGTCACTCTCGAGTGTAATGATTCAACGTGTTATGACTGTCCAATAATTATCTCAGAGGGTTATTATTACACAATCATTTCACCGGGGTTTGTTCTCCAGCATTTATTCCAGTTCTTGGCTCGAGCTGCTCTCCAGGTTTGATCGTTGTCTTTCATTACTGCAGTCTTCTCCAACTCTCTCTCTTCATCTGTGACACCAGAAGATAACGAGGACCCTCCACCGGCTGCACGGAGTCCTGAGATCCTTCACTCATCTTAACGTAATCCAAACCATGAGCAAACTGTGTGAGACCCGTGGGCCATGTTTACTTTCCTGTTTCATCTGTGGCCATTATGAATGACTCAACGCGAAGGTCGGCAGTGTTGCTGCAACTTTTGGCTTCGAGTTTGTTTGCATAGATTCTTCTGAACCATTCATGGAAGCGCTGAAGAGCCTCCTGTGGCTCCGGAGCTGCAGGTTGAACCCCCCCCCCTCGGTGTGGACTGAGCCCAGGTGTCCTCCACAAACAGCAGCATTCACTCCACATCAGTCATCGGGAAGCTGTCACAGCCTCGAAACGCCGGCTGCAGTTTATAATCACGCCGCAGTTTAAATCCATCTGAAAAATGGGATTTCAAATCGATGGCATTTTTCTGTTGACAATACTAATGCGGTTACGTTTCAATATGAGTGCACAGCTTCAATCCCAGCAGGCAAAAAACAAATTAGGTACAACAAAAGTGGCAGTTAAATCCAAACACAATGAGAGAAGTAGTTGCGGAGGGAAAGAAAAAGAGAGTCACCCACTCGGTTTCTTCTTCTTACAAAACAAAGTGCCCATTTTCACATCGGCTTCTCAGCACAATAACAAGCGCGACGCACAAAAACGAGGCAATTCTGCAAAAACGCCGCTTGAATTAAACAATTACGAACTCGCAGCTTCTTTTTACACGAATTATACGTCAGCCGTGACACGATTTTGGCTCATTCTTAAAGATCCTGATGCATGGAAAGGATCCAGAAATTAACTCTACACATCCAGTAAAAGATGCGTGAAGGAAAACACACACAAGCGTGAAAGACTCCAGCTACAGTAGGCAAATAAAGCTCCTGGATGTATTGATCTCTGGGGAAGGTGTAAAAACTGAGCTGTGCATGAAGTTGTGCTTCTGTGCCCCCCCCTGGGAGGGCAGCGCTCCTTCGATCCACCCCCCCGAGGACGCAATGTAAATATTGCCATATACAGTAAATGTAGATTTTCTGATATCCTTCACACGAGTCTTTCTGTCTGTGTTGCAGCGCTGTTGTTGACTGCGTTTGTATTTGCTGCTAAGAATTAAGACTAAACTGAGCTGAACTGACCCGAAAGCTTTGTTTTCACATAGTTAAACAATCACACTGTGATGAGTTCATTCACCCTACTGAGATTTTTTCCTTTTTCCTCAGTAAAATATAAGAAATCTCATTGCAACTTTATTCCATATGAGCAAATAGGAGATAAGGACATAATGAAGACATTTACATGACTTGTTACGTCCAAAATCAACACTCTGTGATGCCGTTCAGCCGCTTCTTACAGCAATGTTCGAGAACCTTTCAGATTCTGAACGAACGTGCAGTACCACTAGGAGGGGGAGGGGGCAGTGTTGAGATTACAAATGGTTGAACTTTTCAGACGTGACTCATTCTGAATGTCAACATTAGTTTCAACCTCCACTCTCGTTATGACTGACGTTCTTTTTTCCTCTTCTGGGTGTTTGGCAAATATGTAGATTGATCATCAAAAGCTCGTTCCAACATAGTGGACATGTTAAGTATGTGTTTAGGGGTGGAAATACACACACACACACACACACACACACACACACACACACACACACACACACACACACACACACACACACACACACACTTGTCTATATTAACAGATCTCTGTACATATACAGTTCATATTCCACCAGCTTTAACAGCATAAATAACTGGAAAAGCTTCAGATGTTTTTGTCTTGTATATCTGTGAATAAATAACTGTTTTTCTGCCCAAACTCCCTTTTTTCATTGTTGTTTTTTATGTTTTAGGGAGGAAACCACTGAACTTACTGAAAAAAAAAATTATAGCATCAAAGTCACTGTTCTACTTCATGTGTGGTTTTTCACAAAAAGCTCATTTTCTCCACTTTTCAGCTGGAGAAAGGTGTTTTTGGTGAAACCAACCTATGTTCTACTGCCAATTAAAGAATGTAAAAATGGACATGCAAACTTTTTTTTCTTGATTTAAGGAGATAGTCCATTCTTTCTTTTGGTGTGTAGTACATACTCAAAGAACACAATCCTCTGTGGGTCTTTAAAAATCAGTGTAAATCCTAGAAGAAACTGCATTCTGAGGCTCTCTGCTCTGAAAACCTCTGGCAGTCAATGAGTTAAAAGTGGGAGTTGAACTCATAAACTCCATCCCAGGTCTGCTTACCTCTAAAGCGCCCCTGTCCATGAGGGTAAAACGCCCTCTTTGAAAATGCAACAGATTTTTGCTTTTCTTTAAACAATATTCCTCATAAATTTGTCTTTCGCATCTTAAATTGAAAGAGAAGCTCATGTAGAGCACAATAATATCCCTCTAACCGTGTTTTTTCAGCTGTTATTTCCAAGAAAATTACTTTGAAATGATGGAACCTTTAAAATACAGCGTTGCTGGCAGTCGCGGTTCGAGACGGATTCCCTCATTTGAAATTACATTCAGGGACAATAGAGGTGTAAATGGTTTTAAAATGTGCTTCATATTTTAGAGTTGTGTTCTTTGCATTTCATTCCTCGCTTTCAATTTGGAAAGAAAGAAATCTCCCCCGCTGACCGAGGTCGTGGGAGGACAGGTCAATGAGGGAAGGCTGCGACTGTCCATTAATAAAGAGATAAGAGCCCATTATTGTGTTTTCTCTTAATCTCTGTCACAGAACACACACACACACACACACACACAAACACACACACACATGCTCCCATTTGCCGACATCCAAGGGCGTGAAATCAATCGGAGCGTTCGCCTGCAGTGTGTTGAGTTGTGAAAATGTGCGTCCCGACGCCCGCCGTCACCGTGATGACAATCGCACGGCCGTAACTGCAGCGTGAGCAGAACGGGGGCTCATTCTGACTGAAGGATCCCCCCAAAGGACTCAAGGTTACCCTCTATCACTGCAAGAAGTCATCAAGGTGGGACAGGTGGGAGACGAATCCTCAGGGCGCTCTCTCCATTTCCTCCATCACGGCCTGTTTATTGGTATTCCACTGATTGTGGGGCGCTGATGGTGTCTGGGCGAGGCCGCCCCCTCCTCCTTTGTGCAATTGTCTGTTCAGCACATTTTGGAGTGCATTAAAATGAGGCGGGCAGCCTCCCCCCCACCGTCGCCCTGTCCTGATCCACAGGCATTGATATGTGGCATATCATAACGGGGGTGATGTCCATCAAAACTCGGCTGCGCTCCGGAGTCTCTCGGCCCTGCTGTAATATTCACCGCAGCACAAAAGGGAGGGAGGAGAGAGAAAAAAGAAAAAAAGTTTCACGGTAGCTTTTTATAAAAATGGTATTTTAAATGCTAAATCGACAGAAAAATGTGGACTTATTTTGAGAAACGCCTGACTCAGTCGGCACAGGTCTCATGTGACCCTGGAGCAGATACACAGTCCAGCTATAACCAATAGCGGAGCAGGCGGGGGCAGAGGGGGCGGCTGCCCCGGGCCCACTGCTGCATGCAGGGCCCACCCTGAAGATGGGGGGAATTGTGCTGAAGAAAATGGTAAGGGAGGAAAGCTGGACTCTATAACACTTGCGTTCAAGAGGATGAAATTTAAAAGATAACAGTGAAAAAAAAAAAAGTCCCTTCTCCTCTTGTCTGTCTGCCTGTCATGCACGGGTACGTGCGCGCCCATGTTGTCTGTTGCTCACTTTTGCCGGAGGTGTAGCCTGTACTTTCTGCTCCGTTCTCTGATGAGAAAGAAGCTCGTTTGTGAGAAGCCGCTTTGTGCCGGGAAGCAATTGATCACTCATTTATTTTAATTTTGCGTGCTTTGTGCCTGAGGAAGACCGTACCTGGTCGAAACACGCGACTGCACGCTTGGGAGAACTTTTTTGGGGGTGTTTTATTTTATTTCATTTGTTTTATTTCAGTTTATTGTTTTTCTTACCTGTTTTTGCATATCCTCCACCGGACGGGTGTGAGAGATGTGGGAGGAAGAGGGGGATTGGACGGTAGTCCACCGTGGTCGGCGCAGCGGCCGTGTGCGCGACCAGGAAGCCCGGCAGGGGAGCGAACAAACCTTCCCGGGGCGCCGGGGAGATTTTGAGGGGGATCGCTGGAGGAGGCTGCATTAGGCTTATAATTAGGTTTGACATAATGACTGGCAAAATCCATGGAGCTGTCCATGGTGCTGAAACCTTATTTGAATCCTTCTGACCGCGTGCACCTGCTTGCTGTGGTTGTGTCAGAGGGGTTGATCTGTGGCATTTTTTTTAAGCGATTATGATTTAATGGGGATGTTTTGGCCACAAGGACCCATGGAGAAATGCTTCGCGCCCCCTGGGTTGGGACCCCTGCTCCGCCCCTGGCCATAACATTATTACCACTGAGACGTGAGGTGAATGACACCGATTATCTCTGTTCCTGATATCGTCGTCCACCACCAGGGGACGACGACACTGATCAGAGAGCAGCAGGACTGAACCAAGGATGTTCTGGTCTGATGGATCATGTTCATTTTACTCTCATGACACCACACCAGAATGCATTATGGGAGGAAGGGAATCCAGTCGTGCAGTGTGGTGTTTTGTCAAATGTTTTGATGGGAAACCTTGGGTCTTTCAATCCATCTGGATGTTACTCTGACAAGCAGCAGTTTGCTCAGTAATAAACCATTCATGGTGGCCTCTTTCAGCTGGAGGATGCGGTCTGACACCAAGCAACAAAACCTTTTACTCAAGCTTCACATTCCAGTTTTTGTTTTGCTTTGAAGTAGCTTTAATTTGATTTTGCAGAACTGCAACCCGTCAGAGGTGTTTACACAGCTTTTAAATTCTCCAGAGGTGATCCCAATTCTAACATAACGGAGTAAAGAACAGATGACAGTGACAGGGTTGGGGTTAAAGGTAAAGTTAAAACCACGAGTCCTTATCAACAGCCAATCACAGAGAAGGAGCCATTCCCAAGCTCAAAACAAGACACAGAACACTTTTTCCGATGATTCCACAAAGAGGAAGACTGGAGATCTCCTGATTTTCACACAGAATCCTAATATTTTTCAGGCTGTAATCGACCGTAACTCAAAGTATGAGATTTCCTCCTTCTGCCAGGTAGCAAAACAGAAGCCTGGTTCAGTCTGTGTCAGAGATAAAAATAGAAGAGAGAGTTATCAGGCTGATCCAGCAGTGAACTGGAAGACTTGAAGATCCAACTCACAACTTCCAAGATGGCTGCTCCGTAGCATGGCTGAAGTCGAAACCTCAGAAAGGCTGGCACTGGAAAAACATTGGTAAAAACATCTGAGGTCCAGGAGAGAACATATCACAGTTATCTGCTTGATCTTTTCGCCATCGCCGAGCAGTTCCCTGGGGTCTGCGTCATTGGCCTGGCAGGTGTCTGGAATGTGGCCGATTCCTCCGGGGAGCCGTGGCGGCACGCTCCCTCACGCCGCCATTGATTATTGAGGCTGATAGGATGGACCATCGGAGAGTCCTAGACACACAGCATGCCGTTCGTTCCCCTGCGAGCAGTCCGGCTTTCAAGCAGAAAGCCAGAAACTTGTGCAGACTGCAGCTGCCTCAGACAAATGTTTTTTTTCTCCTCTCGCTTCATCTTCCCCTCTGTGCTTTAATTTTTCTTGTTTCACCTCAACTCTTCCTCTTCCTCGTGTCCCTCTATCTGGCTCCCCTCCCCACTTCCAGTCTAGTTTTTCCAACTCCACTGCTTCCCGCCTCCCTTTTCCCGACTATTATTACCAGCTATGTTGATACCAGGTGCATAATTGCAGCGATTCTCCTCAGTTTGGTTACATGGAGAAGCTCATCATGATTAAAGTACAGTAGAAAGCGGCAGATTCAGGTCAGCTGAGCTGCTTATGATGAATCTGTGAAGGAAAGCTTGGTGCTGCACATCCAAACATACAAGCTAAAGGGCTCCAGATCAACTGAATAGCTTCAGTATCTTTTCTCCTTCCCTTCATCCGTCTGTGTTCTAATTAGTTACTGTTGTGCGCAAATGAATAAGTTTTCAAATTAATGACCTGGGGTCCCTATTTTTCAATTTAATGCTTTGGTGTTGAACAGAATTGTTATAATAGGGACATTTATGTAGCGGAGAAAGATGATAGGATGTTATATAAAGCTCCGGAGCAGCAACTGTACCAACTTATGGTGGGATGATATCAATTCTTGTAGAATCCAAGGTTGAGAGAGAACTCTGTGTGTCAGCTTCAACTGCTGAAAGAAAGTAAAACCGTTCCAGTGGAGGGAATCTGAAAGGGAATGATCAGAAACTGGAGAAAAGCATCAATCATTTACACAATGCTGAAGCAACTCAATAGGACATTTATCCATCCTCCAACTTCTACATGTTAGCATCAAGGGTGCTGCTGGAGTTGTTTATTGACAAATAGTTGTTTATAGTTGTTCTTTGACAAAAATTGTGTTTTGGATCACGAGAGGAAGCTAGTTTACCCATTTAAAAGAAAGCATGGATGAATCAGGAGGACAAACTGTTTTAAAAAGTGAGAAAACTGACCGCTACTTAAAGGAATACTCCAAAGATTTTGGAACCACGCCCTATCCCTATCATTTACAAAGTGAGATAAGCTCATAAATACCTTTCTTGTCTCTGTGCGTCCAGTGGCTGGCTCCCAGCTGTTAGCATCATAGTTAGCTTAGCTCAACTGCCGGACGTGAAGAGGAGACAGAGCCGGACTGACGAAAGTGAACAAAATACTCCTTCCAGTGGTCCAGGGGACGGCGTATTAGCACGTGAAGTAAATCTGAAAGGTTATAAAACGTTTTAAAAGACGTGTTTTCTTTTCAATCCGTTAAAATGACGTCTTGATACACACAGACCTGCGCATGCGTAGTGCTCTGCGGAAGGATATACCGGAGCACAGCAGTAGAAGCCATAGACTCAGTCGCTGTGAGCTGGTATTTCCTTCCGCGGAGCACTATGCTTGTTTGCCACGCTTTGTGGTTTGTCGGTTTGTTCTAGGGTCCTACATGGTTTTCATGTCCATATAAGTCTGCTGTTAGTCCTGTGGAAGCAGTGTTATCATTAGAGCAGCTTCCATTGTGCAGGTTTGGCAAGAAGTCCTGGTTTGGTCCTCTTGCTTTTATCCCGAGAGTAATTGTATTGTATTGTGTGTCTTTGTTTCTGTAACCGAATGACATTTATTTTGAAAGCAGACCGTTGTCTTACTGCTCAACCCTCCAGCTGGAGGACTTTAGATCACTCATTGTCTGGTCTGGATCCTTCGACCTGTTTGCCGTTGGTGACCCTGTCAGGAGTATTAGACTCCAGATCACACTCAGTGGAAATCCCTTCAGGACAGATAAATATTGAAGCTCAAGTTTTAATCTGAACCTGGAAGCTGATTTGAAATGTGAATCTGTGTGTTTCATGGTGTAACCTGCCTTCACACAGCCGGCTGAGATCAGATCCAACCACCCTGAAATGGATCAAGAGGCTTAGAAGACGGGAACCGGCAGTCTTACATCCACATTCACCCTGTAACAAGTTTGATTTATTAGTGTGCACTGCAGTGACGACCAGCTGACTTTAGTAATGCAGCTACAAAAAAGGACGAGATACAAAACACCGCCGACATGTCCGACCTTCTGTGGATGAACTTAAATTGCTCTTCTTTAAACCCATAATCCCACGTGTCTTTCAGAACTTCAATTTCATACGCGCCCCCCTGGGTCGCCCCTCGTCTCTGCTTTCTTTAAAGAAAATCCTTCAGAAGGCCTCGGTCCTCGTCCATCTGACAGCTCTGCCGGTCATTTCAGACGCTTCCTGACAGACAGAAAACCCCACGACGTCTGGCTTTTTTTTTTCCCTTTTCCTCCACTTTTGTTTTTTCCAAATATCATCAAACATGCAGGGCAGCGCTGCAGCCTCGGCTCTCTGGGTTGGTCTCTCGCCCTTCGTCTCGCTCTCCCCGTCCGCCCGGCCGGTGTCCGACCTGTCTGATATGATGACCATTAAGGCTGGGCCGGCGGCGCCGGCGGGCCCGCCGCCTCCCCGCTCGCCGGCTCGCTGGCCTGGAGCTGCTAACAAGCTGTGCGTTCAGACAGTTGATGCTACAAATGGAGCTGTGCGCTGGACCAACTCTGCAGATGAACAACTGAAGCGCCGCCGAATCCCGTCGGCGAGGGAAGAGAGCGAGACCTCCCGCCCGCCGCCTCAGAAACGCAGACAGGGACATTTACTTCCAGGGCGAGATATATTCTGTCGGTGTGTGTGTGTGTGTGTGTGTGTGTGTGTGTGTGTGTGTGTGTGTGCATGTGTCACCATGTCATTTATTCTCATTTCAGGTAGAACGTAATATCAGACACTGCAATAAATAATGTATTGCAGAGGTAATTGGAAATTCAACATAGGGCAAACCCGAGTAAATCCACACTTCTGTGACTGTGAGACCAGATGACAATATTTACAGGCGATATTACTGAGAAACAGGAGGAGCCGAACAACGGCAAATCACAGTCGGACTCACAACAAAAGACAACTCGTGTGCTGTTCCACTCTCTATTTTAGATTATTCAGAAAACTCCTCTGTGGTGGACTTTACATGTATCTTTACTGCTTTCGGTACTTTCTCGTCATATTCATCAAACGAAAATCGCTTCTATATGGAAGTCAAAGTGTTTTACTCATACTTACAAGAACTTACAAGTTCTTTCCATGATGACAGACCTCATGCTACTCCAATCTAGGTGTGTGTGTGTGCGTGCAAAAATGGTCAAGAAGTCAAAATTATATATATATATATATATATATATATATATATATATATATATATATATATATATATATTTATATATACACATATTTTTTTTTTTTTTTTTTTTTTACTTTTATACTTAAGTGCACTCAAAGCACTCAGTGCACTTTCTATGGGAATAAAAATGATGAATGACTACCTTTACTGATAACCTCTTTTTTGTGACAACTCTATTTGAAAATACTAAATTAAGATGGCAAATCAAAGCACTTAACGGCCGTTTCTTCAACATTTACTGAAGTGTCTCAGGCAATTCAGTGTCAGCTCGTAGTGATGTCTTTGTTTTTTTAACACCTACTGCAGTGAGAGATGTGTATGAGTGTGACTTCGCATCGGGCATTCACACAGACTGGAAACTGGCCAAAGCAGTGGGCCGATCGAAGAACAACACACAGCTTCAGCGTTTGATCATGCAACTGTGGGGAAAAAGCCTGTTTGTGAAGCAGGTGATCCATAAAGAATAATCAGAATGACGACTGGAGGTAAAGTGTGGAAAGGCTGTTGCAGGATTTCACTGATATGAAGTGACAGAAAGTCATGGCTAAATGTCTGACTCAGTGTTTCTCTTTGCTGCAGATCAGAAAGAAACTCAACATGTAGAAGTTTCTGCAGAAGGAAATGGGAAATGGATCAAATATTTGTCGAACTGAAGTGTAAATTGACCATACTGTAATCCAACTGAATAGAAATGGAAAGTTATCACGTCGTGGTCGAGGTCCTGGAAATGAGCAGCTTAGCTTTAATGCCGCTCTGTTTGATCTTTGTTTTTTTTTTTTGGGCTGGATGGAAAATCCTTGTTTCATTTCTGTATCTCACTAAAAAAGAAATTTAAGATAGAAATAATGTTGACCGAGAAAGATGGGTCTTGACATCGTTCCCATAAATACTTGCATATTACTGTGCTGCACGATCGAGTGGCCAAAGAATTCTTAACTGCAAAAACACACAAGACAGGCCCCAAGACCTGAACGAAACCGAAAGCTTTAGCATCTTCCTCCCACGAGATTAGTGAGTAATCAAATACCAATCATCAGCAACTCGCACGGCACCGAGAGGAACTTTGATTTTCACCTGTTGCGTTTCCATCGATCAATCACTGTCACGAAGAATCCGCCGGTCACTTCAGCAGCTCTGGAACAGACGCTTTCAGAAAGTTTCAAAAAGTAGTGCTTCAGTTTGTCAGATTTTATTTTCTTGCTTTGATAGAAAATGACATGTTTTGATGACGAACCCGAGAAGTGCTGCTGCATCGTCTGTGACAACTCCAACCTGAGAAGCTTTCATAGCTCCTCACACGGTGTGACATCCAGAAAACCTGCGAGATAGAAGTCTGACACGTCGCCGCTTGATATACGAGTCGTGTCACGGCGTTTAGCTGGAGAGCTAACTCACTGTGAGCTGTTTCACAGGATCGCCTTCTTCCTGACTTTCTTTCCTGCCTGCATGCGTCCAACCCGCTGCCCTCGTGTCTCAACCAGAAGGAGTTTCATCACTAAAGAATGAAACGAACGTGTTAGAATGGGGGAAAAAAAGAAAAGAAGAATGGAGAGGAGCTGGACTGGATCCACCTCCAGCAGGATTTGGGTAAATCAACACAGAGCTGTGTGTGAGCGGGAACTTTTCTCGGCGGCCCACAGAGACATCATGTTTGTGACGTTGTAATTACCATAAAGTTACTCAGCCATGTTGAAGTCTAAACAGCGCAGCAGGAGAGGAAACACGGCGGCTGCCAGAGCCTGTTTTCTCAGGGAGAGCGAGACAAAGACTAAAACAAACAGCATCTGCTAACAAAGGCAAACTGTGTGACCCACTTGGAGCCGGGCTCGGGAAGCGGAGGTCCTCTCCTCCGTGTTTCTCCGCTCTTCAAAGCCGCTCTCTCGTCGCGGCCGTTTGACGAGACGCTCGACCGGCCGGCCGCTTCGGCCGAGCCCAGACGGAACTGAAGGAGTCCGCTCTTCTGCGGCCGTCTGCGTCTTCCAGTTCACTTTGAGCGCCATTCCCAGCTTTGATACTGAGAGCAGCAGGCGCAGAGCCGCAAGTACAGCAAACAACCACCAATTAGGAGGGAGAGGGAACCGGGACCACAGTTGGCTCAACGGAAGCAGAAACAGAAAAGTGAAAAACTCTCCACCTGAAAACACTCGAACGGATTTAGTCCATTTTCAGGAGGAAGAAGCAGAATACAACAAGCTGAGTTCATGAGATCAGTGAGAAGAGTGTTGGATGAAGATTTAATCCGAGGCGTGGGAGGGAGTGGGGGCTTTAATATCAACTGTTATGTCACTGAGCTGATGATGGAAAGAATGAATGGAAAGGAAATGAGACGTATAGACGAGCGACGGACAAGTAGGAAATGAGTGAATTAGTTAGCAGAGTGATGACTGGTGAAGATATGTGAAGGAAAAGAAGAGGATGAATGGACTAAATGAGGGATGGATGCAGGGTTGGGGGGGTGAAATGAGGCATGCATGGTGGAGGGCTGGTAGATGAGGATTAATTCATACGGCTCTTAATTGAAGCCTTGACGGTTTTGAACTGGGTCCGTTTTGACCCCGGCAGAGAAAAGCCTCTTATGCCAAACCCTGAACGACAGACCGATTCATAATGTATGAATAGACCAACTGAATCTTAGAAATGCTTGAATGATTTGTATGAAATGATTTATTAAACAGTTTAAAAAAAATTGGGGGGTTTATTATAAGGCCAAGATAATTAACAGTTAATGAAGAAAAACATATTTTCCTCCCAAATAAGGAGTAACATAAGACGTATTTTCTTTAAAATTTGCAAAATAGTAAAGACTTGGAATGTTGAGGTTTAAACTATGAATACGTTTCACTACAGCTGCCATTAAATATTGTCACTGTTTTAATGTGAGACAAATATTGATCCCAGTGATGTTGATTAAATTTACTACAGATTAATTAACATCACAACTGCTTATTTATTCATTTATTTATTTTTTTAATGATTCGTTTGAATAAAAGCTGTGGCTGGAAATCTTGTTTGTGTAGAACTTACATGTGCTTCTCACAGTCGCTGCAGGTTGTTCTTTGGGAGTCATAAACGTGTCGGTCAGTCACATCCATTGTTTCCCCAGTCGGGTTCGTCATTTAGGTTTTTTGGCAGGAAAAGCAGATAAACTGGAGAGTTTTGTCGTCCTGGCATCATTCAAAAGACGATATAGAAGTGAAGACCAGATGATTGCATTGCTGTTGGTTTTTCCAATCTAAATGTCTGCCTGTAAATGAGATCCATCTTCATCAGAGTTCTTCCTCCAAATCGCCATCAGCCTTGATCCACTGTCTGTTACATGTTAACGCTTTTATAACCGTGACCAAATAAAATGAATGAGTGAAACAAATGGATGAGGAAATGAAGCAGGACGGAGATGAATGGATGAGCAGCAGATGAATGAGAAGTGACAATGATCACTGGACTGAATGAAGCCTGGAGGGATGAGGACGAGTGAACTTTAATAATGAATGAATGAAGCGTGTTTCTGGAATGTATGAAGAGAAAGAAACAGGCGAGAGATGGAGGAAGAGGGATGTGATTGAAAGACAAAATGAATCCAATGTAAGTGATTGTCATGATCAGTACACCGTTAGACCCAGACGCAGAGAGGCCAGACCAGGGGGGACGTTTGGACAGGAGTGATCAAAGATGGCTGCTGGCTGGCGGCAGCGTTGGGAATGACAGGGGGAAGCTGAAGCACGCAGGCCAGCTCTGAAATGAACAACAGTACTTAGTGGATTAGGTGGCTTAGGAGCTGGAGACCGTCTGGGGACAAGAGGCTTGAGCATGGACTGCAGGTGTAGTGAGCAGGACGTAGGTCTTGGAGAAACGATACGAGACAAGGCAAGACGAGGCGTGAAAAAATCTCTCTCAGAGCTTGGCAGAGCAGGAGAATCCTTCTGCAACGTCAAAGGCGCCCGGAGAAGATAACAATCCCGCAAGGAACAAGTGGCAGAGAGAGGCTGATATAGGCAGGAAGGGTGGCAGCACCCAGGTCAACGCAATCAACAGTCAGATGGACCCAGGGAGCCTGAGACTGTCCGCTGCCTGCCTGAACAGAATCCTGACAGAACCCCGTTACCGCGTTCCTCCAACCGAACCAACAGACAGGCGGTCTGTGACGGTTTGATCCCATCGTTGGATCAGAGCAGCACTTGAGGCTTCTGAACTTTAGCTAACAAACGGGCGCCGTTTTAAAGAACAGCGCCATGTCTGAGGTGCTGCCGGTTTATCGCAGAAAACAATAAGGAGAGGAAACAAATGGGAAGGGAGAGAGCGAGAGATATAAAATGGAACAACTCCCAGGGGCACCAGCGTTTATATTTGCAGGAACCTAAAAGGGATTGTTGAAGATATATAACGGCCATTAGCAGCTGCTGAGGATGAGGAGAGAGAAAAAAAAAACATGAAAATAAACTCTCCTTCAACACGAGACTGTCCCTCAAAAGTGAAAGGAAGGACTCCAGGGTCACGGTGGAGGAGGGGCGGAGGAGGGAGGTGTGTGGATGTCATGGAGAGATTACACTCCGAATGAGAGGTCGACGACCCCGGTTACTTAATTTGGAGCGAAAACAGCCTGCGGGCGCACGGCGAAATGAAAAACAGCAACAAGCAGTTGGTTCTCCTGAAAATTATCCAGTGCAATTTCCGGTGTGGATTCTGTCAGCTGCAGCCGACCTTCAAATTACATGTTTCTCTCCACGCAGCTATGATTACTGCTCATGGCTGATTGAGGCTGCCTTTTAATGTGCACAAATACAGATCGTTATTCAGAGAGGTATTTTGGAGCAAACTGAACCCTGAGATTATTATATGCTGTTTGCGGAATAAACTAATAAGGCTTCAGCTGTCACTGCAGATCAGATGACGTGCGTAAAGTCTGGAGCTGATGCAGAGAGAGAAACAGAAAAAAAGAAGTGAAAAAACTAACAGACCTGTTTTCAGATTTGAAAACGACTGCAGTGGTCAGTCGTAGCAATCCAGGCATCGTTCACCGTGACTTTCAGGCTCCTTGACCTGATTCAGATGAAGCATTTCAATCGACTCCACCTGTTATTGATTCACCACAGGGTCACAAAGAAAGGTGAGGAGAGTAGAGACGAGATGAACAAGCCTGAGAGGCAGTGACAGACTGTCAGGTGGCCAGTGTGTGAACAACAACAACAAAAAATAATCATACATAAATTCACAAACTTTCCATTCACATTTTTCACGTTAAGATTTCTGGGTTCAACATATGCCATTTCTGCTTTCTTTAAAGAGACTTGTGTGGTGTTTGCATGTTCTACCAGAGCATGTAGCAGGGTGCTCTGACCCAAAATTGACTCATATCAGTGGACGTTTGATGGATTCCAGGCCTCAAGCAGCTCTCTCATGTATTTTTATTCATGCTCTGGAATTTTCGGATGATTCAAGTGACAGTGTGAAAATCCTATTGTGATATATGTAAGAGCAGTTATCCTGTTATTTCAAATCAGATGAGCACACCTGCATCGCTCTCCGATGTTCTGTCTTCATGCATGTTTAATGAGACGAAGACTACAGAACCTGATGTGTAGTGGTGGGAAGGAGACGAAGAGCCAAACCTGAAGTGAACAGGAGACAAAACAAAAGGGAAAACACTCCACACAGCTCAAAATGTAGACATTTTTTTGTCATATATACTCTGCAGCAATACAAAGAAAAGCATATAAGTTGAGATTTCAGGGTCATTAGTTCACCTTGCTAACGTCTGAAGATTAAATTAGGCTGTATGTGGCACCAGCTCTCGCTCATCTGTACGTCCTGAGTATATTAGCCTCTAAATCTCAGATTGGAAGAATACTTTATTTATTTGAGCCAATCCCGATTGTACCTGTTAGCCTTTGTTTTACCCCTGAGCCCTTGCTGTTGAAGGTTCAGATCATGTGGAGGGGTGTCCCAATTCTCCACAAGATGACGGGAAAGGGCGACACAGCGCTTGAAATGAAGACGAGCCAGGAACTCAGTTGAATTCTGCACTAATTCATTAGAAACAAAGCAGAGAAAAGCTCATTCCGTTGATCTCTTGCTCCTCTGGTGAACCATGCTTGAAAAACGATAAGATTCTGTTTTCTTTATTTTGATTTTAGAGCAGGAACAAATCAGTCTCACTTAATGTTTGCACATCACAACGGACTGAACTTTAACAAATGCTATTTCCCATGATGCAATGCGTGCGCTGACAAGATGGAAGAGCAGGAAAGAAACACAAAAATGCAATTAAACATAATTATTATTCTAATATGAATGGTACTCGTGTTCTGGAAGATATCCAGTTGTTTGTTTCTCTTAACCCTTACACTCATGAAATTTTATGTATCAATTTGAGTACATAAACAAAAACAAAAAACAAACAAAAAAAAAAACTCTCAGTCTTATTTTCAGACACTATTTCATTAAACATTATATATGCAGCCATATCTTGTGGCGTGCTATGATAGTGAGGGCGAGCTGGCCACTCTCTACTCCGAAGTGTAAAATGTCTGGATGTTAATGGCATCACCATCAGGCTTATTGGGCCTGAATCTCCTGGGAATGTTTAGCACATTATTTACGGTTTCTTCTGCCAGTTTTCATGTCAGCAGCTCAGAGTCTCTCAGGCCGGACTGCAGAGCCTCAGTCAAACAGGTTTTTGGTTTTGTTTAGTTTTTAATCAGGCTTTTGCAGAGCTTAATGACAATTCATTTATTTGAATGTAAAATGTGCCAGGTTGAGGTGCAGCAGGACAGGGAAAAAAGTAAAAATAAAAGTTAAAAAAACTTTGTAAGTTTATAGTAAATAGGAACAACAGGGTAGTAAAGGCAGGAAGTACAGCAGACAAAATAGGTACAAAACCAAGAAATATTGGCACATATATATGTTTTTCAAAAAAACTGACTTCATTAAATATTTAGAGACATTTTCCAACACACTCCCTCAAAGCCCAGACATGAACCTTCCCATGAACGAGGAAGAGGGCTCCACCAGCGGAACAGGAAACTGTCGAGGACAGAGAAGCAACTAGCTTAAAATTAAAAAAAAAATTAAGTCTGTCAATCATTTGTTTTAGTTTTTTGGGGGCTGACATTTCTAAAAAAAAAAAAAAAAAAAAAAAAAAAAAAAAAGGAGAGAAAGAGAGAGGTCTGGTTTTCTAAGATCTACTGTCTCTAAAAGATTATTGATCCCAAAGTAAATCTGAGGGAGAGAAGAGCAGAAAAAGGTTCAAAACGGATAATAAGACCTAAGAAAGATGACAGGCTGAAAATATCTCACAAAAACATCAGTAAACAAAGGTCGAGCAGAGTGAGCCGAGGTAATCCTGCAGTCAATCATTGTCACTTCGTAGATCAACGTGTGAAAACATGAGAAAGTAAAGTCATGTGTACACGTTGTCAAGAGAAAACACATTGGTTCTGGAAAGTTTTGCATTTACACGGCATCATGGTTGGGAACTACAGATAGAAATTAACCATCAAGCCTAAAGCTGCCGCTTTTACTGTATGGTACCTTCATGGGAACTGTCCAGGTAATCATAAATCAATGAGCTGAACTCTGTAGTGGAGCCAGAGTGGGGGCAAGGAGGCGGTCCCTCCAGGGCCCACAAGGTCATAGGGCCCCATTTCATGTGATGTGTTCACATTTAATTGTAAATTAATTATTATAATGAAATGTGCAGTGTGTGTGAGAAGGTATACGCATATGAGTGTGGGCTCCAATTTTCCAATTCTTAATTTACGACTGTCCATGAATGCATCAGAGCTGTAAGCCAGCGCTGATTGGCTGTGCGGCATGAACGAGTTTTTTCTTTGCACTTGATCTGAACTCTTTGGAGGGAAGTTAAACAGTATGCTAAACACTATTTTAGCCGCTAGCGATACTACCCAAAACCTAACATCGGAGCCATTGGTGAGTCAGTGAAACCTTCAAAAATATTTTCTATATCAGAATGCTGTGGTCTTAAACACCTGGATATTTGAATGTGCCTTGTGCTGCTCTCAACTATAAGAGACCACCAAGTCTTTTTTTTTTTTCTAATATACATGAATTCTAAAAGATATAGATAGCTGTGTCTATATCTATCTGAATCAGTGTTGTTTTTTGGCAGCCTATTTTGATTTAGTTTTAGTCTTAGTCTTTTGGATGAAATGCTTATTAGTTTTAGTCAAATTTTTGTCATTTCTGCACTTCATAGTTTTAGTCTAGTTTTAGTCGATGAAAACCAAACGGGTTTTAGTCCAGTTTTAGTCATAAAAAAAAGCCTTAAAAGGAAAAAGACAAAGGAAATTGTCAACAAAACAAACATAATAAAATACACTTAAATGGCACAAAAACAACATAACACATTGATGCCTTTGAATATCAAATAATAAACTGGACTAGTTTGATACTTTGCAAACTCAATGCATTGCTTATACGAGCTCTGCCAGACAGAATGAGAGGACTAATAGGAGTTCTGCTGATACTTTCAAGCTATTTTTATAATGACCATACTGATATAAAGGCTGAGATCTATTATTAAAACTAGTCTGTTATGTTTCTATGTTACTGATTTAGTCTCGTTTTAGTCACGGAAAAAAGGGGCATTGACGAAATATTTTCGTTGTCGCCATTGTTAATGAAAGCAACACTGATCTGAATAGATTGTGTAATTTTAGACCAGCTGTGTTCATTTTGTATTTAAGTTGTATCAAAAATGGTACAGATTTAGCCAGTGAGTTTTTAATCTGACTTTTCAGCACCATGGACAGCGGACGCGCTGAGATTGACAGCTGTCAGGCTGCAGTTGTGTGTGTGTGTGTGTGTGTGTGTGTGTGTGTGTGTGTGTGTGTGTGTGTGTGTGTGTGTGTGTGTGTGTGTATGTGTGTGTGTGTGCATATGTGTATTTGTTCTTCAGAACAAGTTTGTGAACTGGTTTGTGACTTATTCTGCTTTCTGAAGCATATAGGTTTGCTTGGCTCAATAAAAGTGAGCATTAGTGTGTCGTTTGACGGTAGCATGAGGGATTGTTTGAATGGTAAAATTACTATCATAAGGACCTGTCGAGAATGCTCCGCCCCCTCTGTACTGAGACCCACGCTCCGCCTCTGGCTGAACTACACAATGGAGTTGGATTGTTATTACAGGCGATTCCAAGTTTTTCATTTTCATTTTCAGCCCTGCTCCCAGCATGACCTCTGTCTCTGAGCCCGCTCTGGCCTCGTCCTCCAGGAGAGCCGAGGACGGGCGGCTCGCTGCCCGGGAGCAGGCGGGGAATCCCTCTGTGGTGACGGGAGACGAAAGCCGCTCTGAAGAGGAGGAATCACACTCTGTAATGAGCCGTCTTCCCCAAGATACACTCTGGAGGATGAGCATGAGAGGGAGCTGACACAGGGGCATGATGGGAAATGAAATACACCGGCGTACGAGAGGAACATCACAAATATGATAACAGGTCTTTCCGTGGAGTCGTAGCTGTTATGATCACAGACTCCTTTCTCTTTCCGTCCTCGCGTTCAGTCGTTCACCGCAGCGCAACGCGGCCTCCGTATAATTTACCTCACAATGCCAGGGACCTGCTGCGCCACTCAATCTGCACGCCGTCGCGGTTTTTCCCCTGCCGACACGCGGACGCTCAGCGCCGAACTGCTGTAACCGCTTAATTCAGCGGTAAACAAAGAGCAAGAAAAGCTGTGAATTAGACACAGGAAATGCCCCGGAGGCAGTTTGATTATTCCGACTGTTAGAGAAGTGTTTGTTTACTAAAAATACCAACTCACACGGGAGCTTTCAAAAAAAAATTCACAAATTAATTATTGGCAAATACTAAGAAGGTCCTCTGAAGTGGCAGAGTAATTAGTTGGTGTTCCATATTAATTTTTCATGCATTTGTTTTTTTTTTCTCTCTCTCTTTTTTTCATGCGGATTGAGAGTGACTTTTAAAAACTGCACTTATGAAGATTTTAAGAGAAAAATGAGTCTTTTTAGAGTAAACGGACACTCTTTCAGAGATTGGCCTGATGCCTGAGGGGCCGCTAATGAAAGCGGTGGGAATGTGGGTTTTTAATGAGAGGATGCAGAGACACATGGTGCTATCATGGAGAGCGCTCCGCCTCGGCACAGCTACAGTCCCTGTTCGGTTTTTTCCAGACACTCCTGTTCGGTTCATCGTTGATTCTAAATGAATTAAGTGTTATTGTTTGTGAGATTTTAACTGCAGGGGTTAACCTGCAGCTGGAATCTGCTCCACACCTCCAGTGGCAGATGAGGATCTGAACGTGAGTGGACATTGAGTTTTCACGACGAAGTCTGGCAAAACGCACAGGATCACACAACAGGATCAGGAATTTCTGGCAAATCACACAAAATACAGGTCTGCCTTTGGTCTTAAAATCTCTCATATCTCTGTTGTTGCTATTTTAATTTCAGCTTTCAGTTTGTGAACGATCCTTCATCTTCTACACTGCTTCATCTTGTCCGGGGTCGCTGGAGAAAGCCTAGCAAAATATTTGTTATTAATATTCAGACTTGAACTTTACTCGACAGGATCAGAGTTCATTCTGTGCTCATCAGGGTTCGGCTTTTCAACAAACGAAATCCTGAAACAATTTTGAAACCAGTATGAGTGTACTAATCGATATAAAACCCTCATTCGAACAGTCGCGCTTGCATGTGATATTACTCATTGTGTTTTTCTCCCGCCTGTGAAATGCAGGCGAAATGAAATTGCTCTACATGACCATGCAGTTTATCACACGTTACGCCTTTTCTCAGATAATGCTGGTAAAGATAAAAAAAGAAAAAAAAAGTTTAATTTGGGACTTCAGAGGGAATGTAAATTTAAAGGTGTCCTCGAAAACAACGTTCCTAAAATGTTTTTAAGTAACGAGCAAAGAAACTGCTTCGGTTTTAATACACTGATTCATAAAACTGTATTAAAAAAGAAAAAAAAAACTTTTTTAAATAAAAGTGAAATTGCAAAAAGCATGCGGGAGGTTGATTAGTTATTCAGAAAGAAAACCTCAAATTGAAATAAAATTTCATTTCTGTCCAAAGTGTGGAATTCAAATGGATCCGCAGCTTTAGGCCAGACGGACACATTCCAGGTTTAAGGACAGACTGCAGGATTCAGTTTGAGGATAACAAACCTCTGGGTGGGAGCGTGTGAAGGACTCCCGTAACACAGAACACGCCAAGAAAATACTCCTCCCTATCTGCGCTTTTCAATCTGCGGGACCTGACTGTTAATTACGACAATCTGAGAGTTCCACGCGTTAATCTTTTCTCTCAAATCGCGCAGCAATTAGTGTCATTCTGTGCCGGCTGAGTGCCAGACTGAGTCCCTTGAATTATGCAGCGCTCTCCTTTAACCTCTGCCTCACGGCAGCTATTTTTGGCTGCGTGAAGACGAGCTTCGTGACGCCGGAGAGCGAGCGACGCCGGGATCCCGGCGGTCTCTCGTGCAAATCTGCAGCCGAGACCGACTCGTTCTTTTGTCCCTGATGGAGGAAGTTGAGCCCGGAGGAGGCCAACGGCCGCCATGAATGAAACGTAATAAAGCTGATGACTGAAGATCTGTTCACAGTTTATGAGTGAAATCTGGTTTGTTGTTGTTGTTGGAGGTAAAGTTTCAGCTTTGAGAATAAAGATATTGGCACTCTTTGAGCTGACGCAGTAATTTAGCATATGACTCAGAAATATCAATCCTACAGTGTTTATTTAAAGTGCATCCAAAACAATTGGCTAATTGATTCTGTAGAGCCAACTATTTGGAGAAGAGGGAGGCAATAAATCAGAAGTGAGAGGTCCGAGTAAAAATAAATCTCCAAAAAAAGGAAAAAAAAAAAAAAAAAAAAACAGGAGAAAGAAAATCATGCAATGTTTTCTTTGTTCAAACACTTGAAGTGGTCTGCATGTAATCATTGTTTCTGCTGCCAAGAGGCTTCTTTTTTCTCTGTTTAATAAAGAACAAAATATTTTCACACGGTCGAGCTCCTGAAAAGTTTGATGAAAGTCCAGGATGGTTTCCAAGATTTCTCACGTTTTAACTTCACATTTGTTTCTGGATAACATGAATGTTGGTGGAGTGTTGTGGTGGTAATCCCTCAGGCCTCACCGACACATAGCCTCGTGTTTTCCCTTCAGTTTGTCTCTGACATGCTCGGACCGGATCCTCGGCTGGTGTTGATGGTCGTGGTCACACCCCCTGCTTCAGGTGATGTCTACCACCTCCATGATCTCCCGCTGGTGGCGATCATCTTAACCCCCTATCCCAGTCCATCACATGATTCTCAACGATCAGAACATTTTAAAAAAGTTGTTTTCACCAAACGCAATGAAAGTCTCATAGTTTCACTTGAAAACATTATAAAATCAGTCAGGAATCCATCTCACCTGTGACTTTTTATCTTCAAGTGATGCTTGTGCATGAATGTAACAAAAGATTAAAAAAGATAATAATAATTTATTAACTGTAGCTTCTTACCAAATCATCATATGGTTGTTTTCCTCATTATGCCGAAATGAGAAGAAATCCTGATGATTCTTGAACATCATTAAAATAAACTGGCAGAACACGATGTTGTTTTTTTACCTGATCTAGTTTTTGTTTAACACCCATTATAGAATTTCTTTTCCGGCGTATCTCAACCTGTCAAGTCTGAGTGATTGAGAAATTGTTTTTGCCAAATGAGTGTTTGGCAGGCGAAGCTGACTGAGTACAATTGCGTGTGTGTGTACGTGTGTGTCAGTCACAGCTGATAGCAGGTCCAGTCAAATAATAAAAAAAAAAAGGATTAGAAAAGTGTTTCAAAAGCTCAAAATAATTGTCAAAACATTCCCTCCAACAATAACGTAGGAATTATTACTCATCATCCTCAAGAGTAATGTCACCCAAAATCCAACCGCTGAGCTTCACAGAGCTTTGCCAGCTGTTCGTCACACTTTGTTTCACTTTCTTTAAAACCCGCCGTACAGGCGCGGCCCCACGCCGTGGCCGCCGTTAGCCGCTAGCTGGTGAGCACAGTGAGGCATTCAGCAATAAGCAGGCGGATATTTCCCTCCGGTGCTGGGAGAAACTCGGTTGCGATGCATATTCATTTAATTTGGAGGACTTCTCCAAACCCCCGAGGGCAGCTCAGCCGGTAATGATGTAAAACACGGACGCCGGCGTTCAGAAGGTGTCGATTGGAAACACAGCCGCCATAGCTGCGTGGCGTTCAGGGACCGGAGGAGATTGCTGTCTCTTCTCTTTGCGGCGGGATGATTCACCGGTGGCATAAACATCCTCGAGACGAACAAGTGCTCCGGAAAAGATTGCTCTGTCTGAAACCCTCACGCTCAACACGTGCCGGGAAACCTCTCCGGGAATCGAACCACCTGCGAGAGCACAGATTAAACGGGCCGGTTTTCTATCTTGTCGCAGGAAGTGTTGCTCTGTGGTTGAACCACAGGTGTTGCCTCGCTGACATTAATTTCACCGGGCATGTTGCCTGCTTCCTGTTTTCTCACAAAGGTTAAAAAAAGTCAGATTTTTCCTTCAAGTTCTTCCTCAAAGCCCTTTCTTTTCACACAGATACTCTTTAGCCTCCGCTGCAGTCTGACAGCCAGCACTGAGATCCGCGGCGGCTTCCTAAACATATGCAGGAGGAAATATCCTCGGCATCATAACAGCCGCTGAGCGCTCCTCTGTCTCGGTGAGCGCAGGAAGAGAAAAAGAGATCAGGTATTCAGAATATTCATCAGTGAACCGACCCACAGCGAGATCCTGGATCCACGTCCGTCAGCGGCGGAGGAAGACCTGGTGAATAATAGATACGGCATTTCGTCTCCGCTTCTAAATAACCAGTAACTTTACAGTCCAAGTGGAGTTTGTATTCTCAGAGATTAAACTCGTAGAACTGACTGGTTTCCTTCATCAGGCGTTTACTGCCGTATTATTAATTATGCTCCACTGAGAGGCGGATTTCCCATATTTCCCAATGACGCCTTGTGGAAGAGTGAATGCAGTCAGCTGAGAACCTGAGACGGCGACTGAAGGCATCACGTCGGCATTCCAGCCGCTGATGAAGAGAGTAGGCTGGAAGGAGGTGGCGGTTTTCACCTAAATCACTTTCTGCCGAGTTTAAATGAATTTGTTTCAACTGAGCCGAAGTTTCTGTGAATATAAAAAGACTCTCCACTTGCTTCACACATATCAGGATGTCGTCGAAATGTTCCAAAAATTGCCAAACTTCCTGAGAAGAGGTGTTTTGAGTCTGCGTCTGTTGGGACTAAAGCTTCAGGCTGCGAACAAAGACACAAACCCAAAGCTGAAACTGAACCTCAAGTCCCATGACACCACATGTTATCGCCGCGATCCGACGCAGCGGAAGAAGAATGCGTGGAATAAAACGGACGGTATCATTTCTGAGAAAGATCTCCGAGCTGTTTGGTTTTAAACTGGCCATTGCGAGCCTGACAATTTTAGCGAATTGCAATATCCCAACAGATGGAGTACACATTTAAAAAGTGTCAGGCTAATATTTTATCTCAAAGTGCTCTCCCTCTTCTCTCCGCTGCAGGGCCGTCATCTCCTTCACCGTCGGCGCCGTTACAGCGGCTGGTGTCTGAGGTGTTTACTCTTCCCTGGCATTCTCTCCCATTTCATCAGCAATGGAAGGCTGAAATTGCAGGATTGAAATTAGTTTCAGAATTGACCTTTTGTCTTTTATTGCTTTCTTATGTCTTTGGAAAGTTCCCTGCAAACTGATGTGTGTGTGCATTAGAATAACTCAGGTTGTGGGGACTCGGCTTCTTTCTGAGGACAAAGAAAATCAGTTTTCAACTTATAATTGTAACACAGAAGGCTGGTCTGATACAGTTTTAAGCAAATGTGATAGGAAAGTAATTTGTGGTAGGGTATAATGCTTCGGTTTCACTATATTTTAGAGAAAAAATGAAGATTGGATCCAGATTACAATGGCAACAGTCACGAGGACAGAACGACCACCTCATCTTCAGTTATAAATCCACAACTATGTTTTATGTGAATAAATGCATATTTATGTTCAGTGACGCTGTATTTTTAAACAAGAAATATAAAAATAAAGTATAAATATGTGTGTGGATTTTGTTTAAAAGGCATAGCAAAGAGTTTCTTTAGGTTGCTTTTCAAATAGTCAAAAAAAAAAAAAAGAAGAAGAAAGAAACCAATTTGTCAGTTGTTAAAATTAAATGAGGGAAAAACACAACCTCTCTGAAATGCCACTGCTGTGCATGTGCACCATGACCCCAGTGAGTAGTTCTTCTGCTCCTACACAAGTAGAAGGACAATAACAATGTTTTCCTCCGGAGAGTCATGGATCCCAGACCAGGTCCTCCTGGACCTCAGTTTCATCGTTGACAGTCAAAAGCAACCGAACCTCCTCGCCTGTCCATGTGAATGTTCATGTATTCACCATTGTTAATGTTTATGTGTTCATGTGTTTGGCTTCATTATAGTAAAATAACCAACACCAACCACCTCATTGTCTGCCATGCTATCTACATCATTCTCAGTATTTCTGCAGTTCTCATGTAGACAGACCTCTTTTTCAACATGCTGCAGTGTAAACACTTAACTTTTCCGAAGCAAACGTGCCAAAACAATGACTGTGAAATCTGATTCTTTTCAAAAATGACAGTGAAGCCAAACACTGGAGCACACTGTCACTTTCACCGACACATGAAAGCAGGAGTGTTTCCAGGGTCTGATCTCTGATCTTCTTTGATATCTCAAATCTAATTTAGAGAATCACAGAGCAGATAAAGCTGCGGACCCCTGCTGTGAGCCTTGGCCAGGAGGATCCTGGTCCTAGACTCTGAAAACTCTCCTCTAAGGGGTTAAATGTGCAGCCAGAAGTCAAACTTCACGCATTTCATTAAAAACAAATGACTGCTGACAAAAGATTGATGAGCAGATGGAGGTGTGGATCAATTATGTAACCGTTCTCTCAAACTGATGAATAATGTTGATATTTTTCGCGCTGACTGTGATTGCATTTGTCGTGACGCCGGAGACGGCAGAAAGTTCTCATGTCGTCTGTATGGAAGCGAGTTAAAGGGAAGCGGATGCGACCGGTCGCTGTCGGACAGCCTCACAGGCGGAGCTGCGAGTTCTGCGTCCCCGCGGAGACGAGTTGAAAGAGACACCTTTCCTGCGCCAGCTGCCGGGAGAACAACACGCGGTGAATATGTATGGCTGCATGCGACCGTTTCCATCAGCGGGCCTCAGCAGGCATTTGTTGTCTGCATGTGAATGCCGCCACTCGAGGGGGTTGACGTGAACAAGCTCAGCACACATGTTTTTGTGTGTGTGTGTGTGTGTGTGTGTGTGTGTGTGTCTCTGGGATGTATAGCATGTAATCCTCCGCATACAGGAGTGTCTGTGCAGCTTGGCGAGTCAGCGTTGCCCGGGGCAACACGTCTCCACAAACTACCACAAAACTTCCAGAGACGACTTTCCGCAGATCGCTGACCTCATGCTGTCATTATGAGAACTCTTTCCAAAACGGCTCACTCCAAACATGTGACGCTGTGTAATCTCAGCGTTGTTTCAGCATCGGAGTAAACAGATTAAAACGTCTGGGGGCTGAGGCTGCATGCAGACAAATGGCTGTTTGCTGGGATGGAGGCAGTCGGCGGTGCGCTGCAGAAGGCTGCTCAGAGGACTTTCTAACAGCGGGGTCAGTGGGGGGCTCTGTGCCGACGCCCCGTCTGCAGTAATATATAGACAGTGATGCACTTCAGTGGGGTGCAGCTCCGGGCCGCTGTGTCGTCTGCGGGAGTCGCACAAGGCCAACGGTAATGCATTCCTGACGAGGTTCACGTGGAGACTCGTGGGCGGGAACCTGTCGTAAGGTTGAGACAGAGACTAAAAGAGCCACCAGCAAAACTGAGAGACGTCCAGAAAGCTTGTTTTTTTTCCTTTTCTTTTTTTTAAAGGAGACATATTATGCTTTTTTCACTTTGTGAAGAGTTTCCTATAGTAGTATGTGTTGCCGTAGCCTCATTATGACGTTGAAATTTGAAAACTGTCTGTTTCCTCCCTGTCTTGCTACACCACATTTTGTGAAAATGAGACGGTTGAGTTTGAGTTGGGTCTGCTTATCCTGAAATAAGCGGATTTAACTCCTCCCCCTGACTGTGCCCCCACCGTGTGTGAGAGTGGGCGTGGACAGATACGCATCTCAAGTGCATACCAGGAGGCAGGCTCAGAAACAGCCTGTTCTCAGGAGGGCTCCTCAGAGCGACTTTTTAGACCGCTGAAACTCCAAACTAGGGATGAATTTGGGCTGAAAAAACTCAAATATTATGTTTTTTTTGGCTTCTGAGACCCATATGACGTGACTGTCCCCTTTAAATAAATAAAATTGGAAAACATTGTGAGGCGTTCAGGATCTGGACTCGGTCCATTCTGTTTGGAGGTTGCATGTTCTCCCTGTGCTTTCTGCAGATTTCCTCTCTGGACTCTGGATTCACTGCAACCGTGCATGCATGACATTAAATGTTATTCATGTTCATTAAATGAGTTTCTGGCTTCATGTCTCTTCAGTTTTTAAAGCACTTGCAGTTTTTTATTCAATGTATAGCAAGCAGTAGTCGGTGAGTCACCTCAGACAAGCAGGTGTACCTGAAATGTCTTGAAAGATATTTAAATACCAGTCAATTATATTTTCGTTGACTTATAAGAACTTTATAGTTTAATTTTCTACTTGTCAGATATTAACAATGGAAGCAGGAAAAAAAATAGATAAGCTTGAGGTAAACAATCCTAATCTTTGACATTTACATCTTTATATTCTTTGACTTTTAGTTTGCCTGGAAAGCATAGAAATTTAGTCACTTCTGACAGTCAGTCAAGTCACAGATGATATTGATGGCCAAGCTGGTGCATCAACATTCGAGATTTTTTATCGCAAGTTAACAAGAAAATATACTAAAAAGCTTCAGATTAGGACAAAATACATGAGAAAGCTCTGAGTGACGTGGTGGAAAAATGACTCTGAGCCACACAGTAGGACTACAGAACTGCTCAGGTACAGAACAGAAGGGGAAGTAGGCCGACCAAGAGGGCTGGCGAACAATCCTGGTTTTGGTGCCGTCCACAGCACTTTTTACATCTCGACATGGACGACACTGTCAGTCTTTGTGCCAAAATGCTCATTTTAACTGCAAATAAATATAAATGTAAACACTGCCAGGGAGTTTCATGCTGTTTCGCATCCAATCCTTCGACATAGAACTGGAAGGGACAGTCTGGACAATACACACCGCTATGAGCGCAGATGCAGCCGTACTACAGTAAAGCCAGTGGATGAGGGATATGTAGCTTTGCTTATTGCTCTCCAGTCCCCTCTGTCATGTTTTTGCCTTGTCCCTCCTCTGGGGACTGGTTCTCAGGTGTCCTGGACTCTGAGAGGCCAGGTGTTCCCCATGCCGTGGCCAGACTGGCAGCTGCAGCAGAGGGCTTGGTTCTGATGCTGCTGGTGGGAACCACTGCCGTCAAGTCGGGGTAAACTTGAAGATCCATTAGCTTCCCCTGGTTACTCACCGAACTCAGTCCCTGTGGTGGATTGAGACTTTGATCTGATCTCACAGCGTCGAGATGTCAAATGTCTTCAGAGAGACACAAATTCATTGTGTCTTGTGTGGCGCCATCACTGGCACATGTGTGCGTATGTGTGTGTGTGTCGGGGTGTTTGACTAGGCAATGTAATTAACAACGGAAAGAGCTCCTCCTTAGGGCTGAACATGTGCTTCATAAGTGGAGTGTACTTATTGTGTCCCCTTATTATCCATGGGAGAGTGTTTCTTTCTCACAGTCAAATTTTTACCTGTTTGAATACATTTTAACTTCAAAAGATCAAAGTCTGGCGCTCTGTTTCTGTTTTAGTTCTTAGGTCTGTGGCTATTTCTGTGAATCACACCTAAAAAAAAAAAAAAAAGAAAAGAAAAGTTCCTGAATGATAATGAAACTGTAAGTGTGTCTCGGCTCCCTGAGGCAAACATAAAATGAGAACATGCATCTTATGCAGGCTGCGTATTACAGCTGTAATTAAAAAAGTGCTGTTACAGAGATCTGTCATGCATTTGTTGATCACTTTAATGACTGAATCTAAAGTCTAGTGGAACAATGTTGTAAAAATTGATCCGATTATTGATTAGAGGCAGTAAATTCTGTTGCATTGACTTATGGGAACATGTGCACCAGTTTCCTTCTTTTTACTGCAACTTCTCATTGAAGATTTATTCAGAGCTATTTTTTGACTGTGGAAACATCATAGATGCTGAGGAGAGGAAAGCAGCCATGGTGAATGAGATTAAACTAATTGTTTATTCCTCGGGGTTTGTGTGGATAACATTACACACAAGGTTAATTAACTCCATAAAATAACAGTAGTGTAATCGACAAAGATCATGTCTCTGATTAGCAAACACGAGGTCGGTTGCTTTGTTGCAATTAAAGACATGATGAATGGCGTCTGACAATCTGCTGGCCCCGCTCAGCGCGCTCATGCACACAGGAACTCTCTGAACCGCTTTTCAGAATCACACTAAAAGTCAGCGGCTTTACAACGGACGATAAAGTCACGGCTCATCAATCACGTCACGCCGCGGCTCTGATAACGACTCACACCCTGACAGCGGGCGACAAAAAAACGCTCGCTGTTTACTACGGCGCTATTACAGAGGCAACATTATGTGCGCGTGTGAGGCTCAGTTTTGTGTGTGATGATATTTGTGTCTTTATGAATAAGATGATGTGAGCAGTGAGGAGAGATAATGAACACATCAGACGGAGGATGTGAGAGATGAGGCTGGTGGTTAAAGCTCTCCATCCATTCAGAGTTTGGCTTTTCTCTGGAAGTTTCTCTGTGTTTTTCTGCCTTGATCTCTACTGCAGTCAAGCAGGAAGTCTATAGTCCCATTTGTATGTGACGTAAAGAGAAAGCGGAAAACCTTGCTGCTTTTAGCGACTTTCTGAAAACAGCTCCCAGGCTGGATCTTTTAAAAGAAAGATGGAGAAAATTAAAGTTTTCTGAAATGCTTCACAGGTGAATTTTTGCAATTTTGCTGTACTTTGATTAAACCTCAGAGAGCAATTGGATCAGGTCAACTGGTCAAACGTCTGGGAGGATATTTTGCCTTTTATTCAAGTGGCTCCATCAGTTCCTGCTGCTTGAGATTCCTCCTCAGATCAGATGTCATTTTTGGTCTTCGACATTTTTCTTTATTTCTCGAGAAGCTAACTTTTTTCAAAATGCAGACACACAATACAGTCAAGTGAAGGTTTAGTGTGTGAGCTATATTCCCTTATATATTTTGTGGTGGACTAAGACCACAACAACATTTTCCAGTGAAAATATGAAACTTTCGTTTCATCTTCTGTTAATTTTATAATTAACAGTCACTTTAATAACAACCTGTCTGTTCATACAAATGCCAGTGTTAATGTTTACTGCATAATGTTCTCTGTGCTCTTTCACTCCAAAAATAAACAACAGCACCCACTAGTGGTCCAGCATGCTAAATAAATTGTTTTCATCATGTCTGGCAATTCCTAGTAAACATACATCGTTTTCAAAATGCTGCCATGCAATTGCAAAAACTTTAAACTTTGTTGTGTAAATGGGGCCTAAGTTTGAAGTAGCTGCTGGAGATGGAGCGGCAGCAGAACAGAGATGGAGTTGGTGAAAGAAGACGTGGAACTGGTTGATGTGACTGTAGAGGAGGCAGGAGGTGGAGTCAGTCTGCTGTGCCGACCCCTGATGGAAACAGTTGAAGCAGGAACAAATTGAGGTGAAATTCTTCTGGTAGAGAAAGAAACACTCTTGTATAGTACCTAATAGAATGCAAAAAAAATAAAGCTTCCAAACTGTACTGTAATCATTAAAGTTGTGACACCATGGTTCAGATATTTATTCTGTTGGTATACAGATTTGAAAGTTCATGAAGAAATGAGTCTCTTTGACTCCGTGTCTTGAGAAAAACCAGCCTTGATGAAGAGGTAATGAGGTGGACGGATGTTTGGCGCCTGCCGACAGAGACCTTTAAATGTCTCACTGAAGTCGGACCCCGCCTGTCTTTATATGCTGCTTTCTGTTCAGCAACCTTGGGAGTCTTGAAAAGCGCCGCCAAATATTATTGTTGTTATTTCCACGAGTAGATTTAGCTTTAATAACAGAGTTTTGTGTGGAATGACAGGTTAACTCTCACGCTTTCACAGTGAAAGAGCCTCCATCAACTGCAGAGTACTGCTATTGATTTGAAGCACAGGATCTGGAAAGCACTGACAGCTGAGAGATGTGCAGCCTGACAGTCATAACAGGCCTTTATTTAAGAGTCAATAATAGAAATACTGTGTTTATTCTAGAGGGTAATTTAATGTCTTGTTGTACCTCATGTGAAAATGATCATTTCACGAAAGAAATTCAAAAGTGAGATGGCCACATGTAAGAAGGTTCTCCTGTGATTCTGCGGTGTACTTTGGTGATATTGGTCTGTTCCTGAGGGAGTCTTTCCCCACTCCACCCACATCACTGGTCTTTTAAAACAGCCTGTTGTTCAGTTCTGCTTTTTACAGTTTTCTATTTTGTCTTTCCCCAATATCACAAATACAAACTACAGGAGACCAAGTATATAGCCAGGGGGAACAAACCATTTTACGTGGTATGGAAACATTATTCGTATTTGAGCGTCAAATTTCTGTTTGGGAAATTGATGTCTGGAGGCCGTGAACAGCCTGCAAGTCTAGACTGAGGGTGAAAAACAGACTGACAGAAAAACCTGTTTAGTAACAAGAAAACAAAATCCGAAGAGTTGACTGAGAGGTGAACGAACACACACACACACACACACACACACACACACACACACACACACACACACACGTCTATACGAGCAAATCTCTGTTCAAAAAACAACAAATATATAACACCAGCTCAATTTGTCTTACAGAGCTATAAATCTGTGTACACACGGCTCTAAGTCGGTGCAAACAATTCTTATCACAGATACACAAATATCATTACCCAAACTGGAACCCAGATAGAGACACACAACTCTCCACACGAGCACAATGCTCATTTTGTTTCTATCGCAGCCCCATAATTTACTGACGACTCATTACAGTCGGAGAAGGCGGCCTGCAGCCGCGCTCAGCGACTGATAAAATGTTCTGTCAGTCAGTGTCTGACGGCGGGACGCGAGCATTT
The DNA here is from genome assembly GCF_902148845.1 of Salarias fasciatus. NCBI lineage: Eukaryota > Metazoa > Chordata > Actinopteri > Blenniiformes > Blenniidae > Salarias > Salarias fasciatus. The sequence continues at coordinate 31,188,568 of NC_043750.1, read as the reverse complement.
CAGGAGGACACCTCGGTGTCACGCGTCCCGGCGCCATTAGCATGGGGTTGTGATGACAGCACCTGACACACGGCGGGCAGAGGAGGCCATCATCCCAGGAGAGCACATCTGACAACCAGCTGACTGACTCACTCATAACTCCGACTAAGTGGCTGACGAGCTTCCCGACAGACGATCCTGCAGCAGTGGCTGTGGATGTGGGAGGCGGCGGCGGCGGCGGCGGCGGTGGGGGCGAGGACGGGGGGGGAGGGAAGGGAAGGGCTGTGGCTGATAAGCAAAGAGGGCAAACAAGCTGCTGACAGCCAGCGAGGAGTGCGACGGGGGGAAACTGGCACCCGGCAAACTGCTCTGTTTGTTTGGAAAGTAGCCGCGCGCTGCTGCACACCAAGGAGCCATTGGCGACCCCCCCCCCCCCCCCACACACATTACCCCCACGCCGCCGCAATCACCTCCTGCCCCTCTCTCCCAACTTGGATTGTCAGAAATAGCAGAAGAAACAAAGATGCCGTAAGAGACAGAGAGAAAGACAGACAAGCAGACAGACAGAGAGAGAGAGACACAGAGAGAGAGAGAGAGAGCGTCTCTGCTCGCCTGCCAAGTGGCACCGGTGCCACTCTGCGCACACAGTTTGGAGCCAAGGCTTGTCAAACACAGGGCAGCCGTCCAATCCAATCCAGCGGCAGAGGGGCGGGCGGCCTGCCACTCCTGTCACCTATATAAGAGTCGTCAGCGCTCGCTGCTGCCAGCCCCTAAAAGCACCTGCTATCGTAAAGCTCCTTTCGTGGCACAATGGGCCCCCTCACTGCAGGTGTGTGTTCACACACAGGAGGGGGGAGGAAATTAGATTACGCTCACACTATTAGAGCAGGGCCATATGTTTTGGAAACACTCAAAAAATACGAGTGCTGAACTTTTAACTTCTTTCCATACCGAACCATATGTCAAGACTGCTGCCTCTCGTGCGCCGTAAATAAAAGGAGGCTTGGTTTTTTTTTTGGTTTTTTTTTGCTGAAGCTGTACATTTTGCAGACCACAAAGTTAATATGACAAATGTGTCTTGTGATTGTAATTGGGGTTGGCTCGCTCGCAAAGGTGCTTTGTTCTGAGTGTTTACTGGGGAAAAAGCACCTGAGGGACATAAAAGGAGAGTTTGCCTTTTCAGCTGGGCACAGACTCAAGGAAAGTCTGAACCTATCTAATACCATTGTGTGTGTGTGTGTGTGTGTGTGTGTGTGTGTGTGTGTGTGTGTGTGTGTGTGTGAGTGCTGTTCCTGTCCAGGCTAACCTGTGCATAATGTGTGAGTTAATGAAGTCATTGTGTGCTTTCTTGCATGTGTTTGCTTAACCGCTTTCAGCAGCGTCTCTCACAGTGAGCGCTGTAGATTATTAACATTTCCCACACGTTAACGCCCCCCTGTGTGCAGGCCGCCTCCGCCCCTCCTTCTCAATAAATAAATGAGTGAGATGTCCAGGAGAGATCATTATCAGAGAGGCTCTAAATCGATCCATCCTAATTAATTACCTGCTTGATAGATTGGAGTGAGGAACGTCACACTCCAGCAGCCCAGGAGAGCAGAGCGGCTGTTGGAGTCTCGCACATGATGAACACACAGCGGAGCAGGTGCACCACCGACATGTTACTGAACACACAACAGCAATCAGTCAAAAGCTAAATCAGATTGTTGAACACATATCTCAACAAATGAGGTTGACACTTGTTTAAGACATGGCTGGAATACAAAATGCTTCGTCTCTCAGTCGTACAGTTTAGATAGACTTCAATTAAAAGCCTGATCTCAAAGAAAAGAAAATGCATTGTCACAACACGGTGTGTGTAATTACATTCACGCCACAGTCGTCCCATCGTTTTCAGTTGCCCTCTCATCGTGCGCACAGTTAACATTTAGCATTCCCAAAACAGTTTTGAGTGCCTGACATGCTGCACTATTGTTACATTTCTGCTGTGTCCTTGTCCTGAAAACATTTTGAAACTTTTTGAAGCATAAACAATGTTTTGTCACTCGAAATTTCGTCTTAAACGCGGCAGGTATCCTCAGTATCCTCAGTTAGCATTAGCATGCTAGAGGAGTGGTTAGATTTTCTTTCTAAACTGACACTCTTGTAATTCTTACTGTAATACGAGCTTATGATTGCGTTCGAGTATCAGTAATATTGCCATTAGCCTGTAATCACAGTAGCTATGTTCAGGAATTAGCGTGCTTGAGCATTTGAATAATTAGCATTTGCAGTTTCGTTTTCAGCTTCTTATTGTCATCAGTAGAAGAAGAACTAACATCCAGACCTTCCAGCATCTTCCACCGAGTAACTCATTTAACTTCAGATGAGCCTGTGATGGAGCACGCCAGATCAGAGAATATCAAACTAGTTGATTTGAATCAGGGGTCGTACAGAGGTCATACCCTCTGCAAAGGAAAGGTTCAGAAATCACCAACGCGAAGTCAAAACAGAAAGCAAAAATCACAAACCCTAGAATCCTTGAGAGAAAATGATGGAATGACTTCAAGCACATTCACAGTACAATCTGGCCAATAAACGTTGAGCGACTGTTGAAGAAGACTGATTCAGTAATGAGGTGCAGGTGTGGCGCGTGAGAAAACAGGAAGTAGAGAATAAGACCACAGTCACTAACCGCTGCGCTTCACGAAGGCTTGTGAGCATTCAGCACGCCGCCTCTGGAGATGTGCAGTGAAAGCATAGTGAACATACTGTATGTGTGAAATGTCTTTACGTCGCCAGCAATGGTCACAGTGACTCTCTCCCTCTGAGCCTGCTTCTGTCAATGTGGCGTCCAGGAAGGAAAAAAAAAAAAAAAAAAACGGTCTTTGAAATGAAAATGCGACATCAACACAAGCTCACAAACACCGCATTGTTTTGTTGACATTCAAGGCTGTAATCTAGATTGTTTCATCAGATAAAATACACATAGAAAATCCTATCAATGCTGTGCGTTTGTAGAATGCCAAAGCAAAAAGTGAGCAATTCTTCATGCCTTTGTGGGATTGTTATAGTATGTAAATTAATTCTTTATTTGCAGCTTGCAATCAATAAACTGCACACAGGCCTTTAAATGCATCAATAAAAAGAGTGAGTAGACTCGGGGTAAGAAGAGTGAGTGGGCTGCAGTCCTCAGTGCAGTTTATTAGTCTGCTCCGGGTGTTGAAGTCGGTGCTGGCGATCTGGAAGAATCGACACGCTGCCCGTGGAGCGGAGTGGCCTCCACACCCCCTCCGGAGCACCCTGGCAAGGCGCAGAGAATCCAATAACTTTTCATTTTCCTGCTGGAAAGGACCCCCCCTTTCTCCTCCGTAATCTCCTCTGTGCAATGATCTTTTCCTTTCTCACCCCCCTCAAAACCACCCACCGCGCTTCCTCATCCAGCGACACACACCTAAGAGGAGGATCAGCGGGCCGATCTGTGAGCGAGCTGGACGACCAATGTCACATTAAAACCCGCCGCTAAGCTGTAATTACACAGTGCGTTAGAAAGTGGCAGATGAGATACTGCGGTACTGTAATCTAGTGCTGAACTGGGGCACCGTGTCAGCGGGATGAAAGAAATGAGCGCAAATGTGGGACATAAACCACCTCGGATTTGGCGAGGGAAGAGCGATATATCTACTGGCCGAGTCATCTCAGTAGGTCCTCTTCATAAGTGTGTGTGCGTGATCTTGGATTTCTCTCTCTGTAGGGCCCAAAAAGTGGGAGTTCACCTCACTTATGAGGTCCTTTCTCTCTTTTCAGATTCCAAATCAGCTTGTTTTTCAGAGGGGTTGAGCCTACAGCGCTTCAGGTCAGGATGTGTTTTTAGAGTAGAGCTGATTTCAAATTCAGACGCTTAAACGGGCTCAACTGACATCAATGAAAAGGCTCTACAAACACAGCCCAGCATCTCAGTGTGCCCTCTTGTATTTTCTTCTTTTTATGGAACAAAAACTGTGAGCTTCAGGGTTAACGTAACTGTAAGCAGCAAAGAAAACTCATCCCATCAATGGGTAAAGCCCATAAAGATAGTGCTGCACGTCTGTGTGTGTGTCTGTGTGTGTTTGTGTGCCTGTGCCTCTCTCTTCTGGTTCCAGTCGAGACGATCTATCTCCTCACCCTTCTATGCTCCATTTCCCCCGTCTCACTCTTCCCTTTCTTGGACTAAAGCAATAGTGTCAACATTATTTGGCAGAGAAAACTTCTTCCCTGCACTCGGCAGAAGTTTCTTTGTGGATCATCACAAAGATAATAAAGCTTCCAGATTTAAAGTTGAACTGAAATTGAAAGGGTTTTTTTTTTTTTCTTTGTGAAGAGGAATACAAACTATAATGACATTCCAGCTATTGTGAATAAATTTACATTTCTAAATGAGGATACCATCTCTTTTTCGTGTCCTCTTTTTGAGTTTGCAACCAAACGTCAAGCCTTGGGGCAGCTGCCGCCTTACACAGAGGATCACTCACATTTGATATCTGCCTCTTTATTAATCTTGTTGGTTTCCTGATGGCTGATTGTGTTATTGGTTTGTGGAGCCTCTAAATATCTGCATGGTTCCTGTATTTTCAGCAGAACCTCTCGGCGTCGATAGTAGTGGGCGTTTCACAGTCACGGGGGGCAACAGCTCAGAAAGCCTTCCAGTCCCCCATCGAGCAGGATTAGGGCGGAGAAAGTGTGTGTGTGTGTGTGTGGGTGTGTGTGTGTGTGTGTGTGTGTGTGTGTGTGTGTGTGTGTGTGTGTGTGTGTGTGGAGACACGCTACCATGTGTGTCCGAAACATAAAACAGATACAGCGCAACTTTTTGGTCGTGGTGTTGGGTCTTTTTATTTCTCTCAAAAATCCAAGAGGAGTTTGATTTTTGTGTAACTGCACACTCTCACCAGGATCTTCCTGATCTGAATGTGTTGTGCTTGTTTTGGAGGCTCTTAGCCACTGATGTCTGTGAGTTTTGTATTTCAACTGTCCAGTGAGGAGAAGACATGTCATGAGGAAACTCATCTTCTGGCAAAATGTTTAATACGACATGACTGCTTTTCCTACTCCCAGTTTATTTAGACCCCATTCAGACAACAAAAACCAATGAAAACACAAAACTTTTGCCCATTTACATGACAACAGGGCCGCTGCCACTGAAAACACAACACATTTAAAAACAGCTCCCAGGGTGGAGCTCTCTGAAGATGCTCCAGTTTTTGGTCAAGTGCCACTGATGCACATGCACAAGTGGACGGATAATAACAAACATGGAGCCTCCAGAGTGGAATGACTCCCTGCACATATCCTGCTGTTATAGTCCACGTTGGTTGTTTTAGAGTTGAATTCTTCGATTCATTGTTGGTCAGTGAATTCTCCATTGTTAATATTTCTAACATATGATTCTCTAAAAGCATAGGTGTGTGCTTTCATTGCAAAAACTACAAGCAGTGCCAACTTGTGTCCTGGCATGGTAACTACATCCTTTTCAGTATGTCTGGAAACGCAAAACTTTTTTAAAGCAAAAAATGTAAAAATGGTGAGTTTTCACTTGAAACATCCTGCAAATAAGGATCTAAGAGCTCACCAGAAGTTCATGACCCCTATTGAGAAATCTTCCAAAGTCATTTTTATTGCTTTAACATCATAATCCTGAAATAGAAGAGATCTTTAAAATAGCTTGTTGGCCATGCGTGCAATCTTTTGGTTTTGAATTGTTTTCGATTGTTTGAATAGTCTGTTGAAATTTGCACTGCATTCCAGCCGAGCGACAGTCTGCAGACAGGTAATGCCGTGTTTGAATAGCAGGTTGTAGGTTTAGTCGCCTCTCTTCTTCCTGACTCTTGTTGTGTTGACAGCGTGACCGGAATGTGAAAACTCACGGCAGCAGATAGCTCTGTGAGCCGAAACAAATAGAGCAGAGGGAGGATTTGAGCAATGCGCTCCAAAACACCAAACCATAGACAGGTGATGCAGGTTCTTGATTTAACCCTGAAAAAAAAAAAAAAAAAAAGTAGAAGAGATTCAAAACTTCTTCAGTTTGGCATAAATTCACAATTCTGATTAAAGTACAGGAATGACTAAATGCACACATGAGTCAACGAATGTTGGTAAAGTTGAGGAACACAGAAGATAAAAAGTATTGAGAGAAGAAAACTGAAGGCTTCCACCGTGACAAATCCAACACCCTGCAGCCAGTAGACCTATTACACTCCTGGCTTATTTTATCTTTGTAGTTTGTCTTCATTACAGCTGCATTACTTTCAGTAATAAAATGTACGTTTCATTGGAGTAAATACCAGCCCCTCTCATTTCCTTTGGACATAATTTCCTATCAGGCGTTACCTGGAACCGGGCAGATGTTCGAGATCTTTGATCTCAGCAGGATTCCTCTTGTTAAATTAAACTTGATAGAACTAATAAATCATCATCATTGCAGTATTTTAACAAATTTACCTGCGTTCACCATGGTGTCTCTGTGGATGTTTCGGGGGGGGGGGGGGGGGCAGACCGGCCCGGTGCAGGCGCCCTGGTGATGATCGACTCTCAGACGGAGCGAGGCGCCACACTGCGCACGCCACTCCACATCAAGTCTCATTACTGCACCCACACATACACACACGCACACACACACGCACACACAGGCAGCAGATGTAATCGTCTGTGGCCTGATTTGCATACAGGTTATTGCGGGCTTGTCAGCCTCCTGCCCGACGCCTCCTGCCTCGCGTTCTTTACATGAGAATTGGCGTCAAGCTGCGGCCGTTCATCGCACATCATGAGCGGCACCACAACACGCTCGCACACACACACACACACACACACACACACACACACACACACACTGAGAAACAAAGGACAGATGGAGCTGAAATAAATCATAAACCATCAACTTTCAGAAGAGAAACAATAAGACAAAATAACTGTGAGGAAATTAAAATGTCTTTGCCGGGAAACCTGCACGCTGGGCTGTTCTGTACCGAGGATTCATGCTCCACTGAGACTAAGATGCAATCTTGAGCAATGATTTTCACAGCTGATGTAGTTGAAAATGTCAATTTACACGCGTTATCAAGATAAACACAGGGAGCATGCGGTATCGTTAAGTGATTTAATTTCACGGCGTTATCAGTGTGGATTTCATGGGCAACACCAGATCTGTATCTGAGCGAGTCTCTCCGTTCGGATTAGCCAGCCGCCGTTTGAATATATTCCTAATTAATTTAATTGATTTCCTGATTGTCATTGGAAGCTCGATGTGAGCCGGCGTGACAATGGATGACCTTCGTTCTAAAGATGAGGCCAGGCTGGATTCAAGGACCAGTTATCTTCATTTACCAAGAATCTATTGATTCCAGTTTCGTCTGCTTACAAAGACACCAAGATTCTGACATTAGTTACTTAACAGTTAAATACTTAAGCGATTTTATTTAAAATACCATTAAAATAAGAAACACCAGGCACACTGTGTGCTGCGGAAGTTATGGCGATTTGTCATGCTAACCATCTCGTCCGAGCCGGCATTCAGTTCACAAAGAGGATGAAAATGGAGATGATCACATGAATGCTCATTTCTGTCACTAATGACACTTGTATAATAGTCACGATTGAAAAAGCGGGTAATAACCTTGCTGGACTGTCTGTCAGGCCCCATTTACACAACACTCGATTATTGGATTCTCTGCGCCTTCAGACAAGTGAAAAGGTATTATTTTTGCTTTTTCATTTCAGAAGAGTTTTGCATTTACATGGGAAGTGGCCATGAAAACTCATTATATATTTGCCTGTAAAGCCCTGATTTCCTCACACCTCGTTCAAAATATTGTCCTTTATTATGAAACAGAGGAAGTTCAAGAGCATCTCTTCATGTGTCGAGGTTAAAACAAGGAAAGAGTGGGTTTGGAGGATGTCAGGTGAAGGTAAAACATTTTTGTTTAACTGTAGGGATAAGAAGAAAAAAAAAACTAATCTCCTGAGAAAAACAAACCTGACAAAAATGTACCTGTATTTGCTTGCTTCCCACGTCTATTTTTGCAGATAAATCTAAGAAATCCTGGTAAAAACACTGAACTCAGAGAGTTTGAAATCTTCCTCAAACTTTCCGCTGGAGTTTTTTGAAGTGGTCATTAGCAGTCAGTGGTCGGAGCCGCGACAATGTCAAAGGTCTCCGTCTTGAACTGCATGACTAATTTAAGAGAGGTGTGCCTTCACGAAAAGAGAGTGATGTGTCATAATAGCTTCCAGTCAATTTGCTCGAAAGAGACATTGATCTCCATTTGATCCGCAGCCACCGTCGGCCCTCAAGGACTTGATTCAAAAACCTCTATCTGTCCACGAGGCTTCTGCTTGAGTCATAATTGACTCCGGACTCTATTAAAAGGCGTCTGACCTCCACACGGCGCAGAGCCGGTGTTCTCCCCCGTCCCTCCGAGGTAACAGGAGATGAAAATCAAACCTACACTCTTTCCCCCGGGGGGATCAGAGCGCGCCGAACACCGGGGAGCCACTGCCGACCGCCGTCCTGCTTCTCTTTTCAGAGGAGAGATTTTCACAGCTGGACGTCGGCCAGATGAGTTTCTCCAGACATTAAGAGGAGGTAGAAAGTTCACTAAACACCCCCCCACCACCACCACCACCGACTGCCACTGTCACCGGCAGCATGTCACAGTCCCCGCCTGATGGACCACCGACGAGACAAGAGGGGTAATGGAGAGATTGATGAGGAGGAGGAACCGGGGACACACAAGAAATGGAAAAAAGAAGGAAAAGACTGAAGTGTCGGCCAGGAACTGTTGGGAGGCTGGAAAAATGAGAAATGAGGGGAGATTTCTGCTACTTTTCTTTTTTCAGTCAGCTTTTCAGTTCAACTTGCACGAACAGCAATGGTAACATGAAGGTCAATTTAAATACATTTGAGCAAGTTAATAGAATAATATACTCCGAATTACCATATGAATCCATTTATTCCTTGATAAAAAGTATCAAACGTGTGCTTTAGTCATTGAATTAGTTGCCAGAATTAACATAAATCCTTGTGGTGGATGTTGGTCATGAAGATGAAACTTTAGTGCCCCTCACAGCGATCAAGGTTTCCCATCTTAGAAAAACTATGTTTGAGGTTAAGATGGAAGAACGCTGTCAAATCATGTTGAAAAATGTATATTCACCTGAAAATAGTAATACTTCTAAACCAAGTAAAGCCATAATAAACCTTGCTGAACTCATATTGAGACCTCTCGCTTTGTTTCAAAACTTTGTTTTATCCCCTAATTTTGCTTCACATTGGTATATTTCATAAACATTACACTTTCTGAACACACACAACAGGCAAGATGAGTATGAACAGATACGACTCTGTAAATTCTGCATCAATTACTCTATTTTGGCTGCCAGCCTTTGTTTTCTTTTGATTTTGTTTTTTTTTTTTAGAAAGTGCAATTTCTTCCCAATTTCATCAACTTTCTCCTGCCCAGTCGTCTGGATCTCTCCTGTTGTTTTCTCTCTGTGAATTTATTTTTCTGTCTGTTTTCTTTTCATGTGTGCCTTTTCTCATCTGTCTGCACTGTATTTAGCATCTGAAATGGTCAGAACTGATTGGCCGAGTGGTCTCAGATACACTCTTTATTCCATATCTGATTGTATTATGCATTTTGTTTCCTCTGTACTGGTCAGTATTGATCAGTTTGGTTCGCAAAATGAATGACTCAGAAACAGGACTCGCTGAAGGCTTCTTTCAGCTGGACCTTGACATAAAGCAGGATTGGTTTGACAGAAACATCCAGTTTTACATATCGTCTTGGATCAACCGACCAGGTCATGCGCCTGTCAGAAACCCCGTCTGAGTTACTTCCACCAGATTCCTCACCGGTGAGGCGAGGGCAGGTCAATACTTTCACCCAGATTCCAGGCATCAGTATTTTCACTGGAAAAGACAAAGCCGGTCCTCACTTGAGGCGTGATGAACAAATTAGAGCACAATTTATTCACCGGCGTGAATTTTTGCCTCCAAACCATCAACTCGCGTTGACCCAGAGACCAAACAGCACAGTCAGCTGTGGAGGAGCTGAAAGCTGAAGGAGGCGAGACGAGTCAAATGTCCAATCACGGGACGCCAGGCCTTGACACACTGCAGGCAGTATGGGAACAGCACACCAGAAAAACTCTCCCATATTTAACGCAATCCTCCAGAATGTATATCGTCGCCGGTCGTTCCCTCGTTTCCGCCACACGGTTAGAAGAAAAGAGCCTCACCTCATTTTTCTTCTTGTCTGAGAGAGACCAAAGTTGTGGAACAGTCTGCCTGAGGAGCTCCGTCTTGCCTCATCCGTGTCGACATTTAATTCACCTCTCAAGTCTCATTTTGATCAAAAGGCCTTTTACAGCTTGATCAGTGGAGTTGCGCTCTTTCAGCTGCTTTGATTAGCTCCTGCTCTGCCTTAAAGTTTAATACTTCACTGTCATCTATTGTTCTTTTACATCTTCACATTTTGAAGCATGCCTTTTAATAATCCACTGCTCTCAGTATCATTCCCTTCTTCAAGCCTCACTGATGTTAAGTTTGGTGTAACATCAGCTTTTATCATTGACAGCTAAACGTTTTTTTTTACTATTTTGTATTTTTCTTCTCAATATAATTTGCAAAATTCATGACGGTAACTGTGGACAACCTTTATCATCATTGCTTATTAGTGTGAACAAGATTTTCAGTGAATTGCTCAACGCTGAAAGTTTCTTGATGGTAATATGATGCTAACCATTCCCAGTTGTACCCGTCCTGCTTCCTCTCGGCCGACGCCGTCACATCACCTGCGCGCCGCTCCGTTCCAGTCCGGTGGCGTTACCCAGTGTCGGGAGCATGAGCAGAGGGGTTTGAGTGATTTCATGTTTTGCTGGGGGAAGAATCCCACGCCTCACAGCTTCCTCGGCATCAATAGAGACGATCGAGAAGAGCGAGAGCGGGCGAAAATGCTTTTCTTTCGCTGATGGAGCAGGCGATACAGTCCGTGAGCACAGCCGACAGAACAGGAATGAAACGGGAGAAAACAATGAGTCACCACGCGGCGTCCAAATGAAATCCATCCCATCTCTGTTCTAACTCAAGACAAAGGCGCAGCGGAGGTGTGGAAATAAACAAATGTTTATACGTGTGATGTATCGCACTGCTTTTGATCTTCTTGCTATTTCACGCCTTTCTGATCTAATTGTGGCGAACGCTGGAATGAAGCTGTCTGCAGTCGGATTAGTATCCACGGCGCTGCACAGGCAGCTTCAGAGACACATTCCAGTGAATGCAAGCTTTGTTTGTGGGGATCTGCTGCAGCCGGGAGAGGGAACGTGGCAGAGGCCAGCTGGGGTGAACGGCCTGACATAAGCCCGCCTGGATCTGGAGCGTCGGACCTCTGCAGCCTGTGTGCGGCGGAGGCGCCAATCCCGACAGTTTGACGCTGAAAGGGCTGACGTCTCGCGTTAATATTACGATCACCGATTAGACAGGGGGCGCCAAAGAGCTTCAGCGGGATCAGTATAAACCTACAGCAGCCTCATCTGAAAATGAACGGTCTCTTCAGCTTTCAAGGGTGTAGCTGTCAGTGAAGTGGCGAGCTTTGTTTTGCTGTTCTTTGCTGGTAGATATTTATCGCCACAACAAAGAAGCAACATTACTTAAATCTGGGACTCAGGGAGAACCATTCCTCACATGTTTCTGCTTGTAGCTGTTCAGAAGAAATCCTCCCAAACAGAAATAAAAGGAGAGACATATTATAAGTCTGTTTTTTATTCCAGTTCACATTTTAGAGATGAATTTATTGTAATTACAATGGAGGCCAATTAAAATGATGAATTAGGGCTTCAGCGTAAATGACAGTTGCAGCAGACCATTTATATTGGGTATTTTTGGAGATTTTAAACTTGTTTACTCGCGGGAGAACTGTTCTGCTTCTTAAGAGTGATTTGTAATGTTTGATTGTTCCCTTGACTCTTTTCTTTATCTTTATTGTTGTTGAATTGTTGATGGGTTGTTGTTTTTTTTTTTTTTTTTGCCTTTTTCTATTCATCTCAATGCACTATCTTGACATTTGTTCTCATTTAAGAGAGAGAAATGGAAGGATCTGTCTTACAGCATGCATGTAGAAAGCATTGATGTTTTCAGTTAATGCCATCGACCTAAAAAAACCAGCGTGATGCAACGTCCTTCGAGGAAAAGCTCCGATATAAAGAATCAGGCTTTGGGACGCCATTAATCTCACAGTGCTGCATAAGAGAGGTCAAATTTAACACTCAGCTCCTGCTTCTTCTTATTTATTCTGGCAAAAATGAAAAGAAAGGGAAGTGTCTGTCTCTACATACATTTGGTTAAACAGCAGCTGGCAGTCAGCCGTAATTATACACCTCAGCCTGTGCATTATTTATGTCACCTTTTAAAATCCATTAAAAGTCATTTGGTCTCCTCTAAAACCTGTCATTATCGATTGACTTTACTGTAATTGCTGCTTTAAGCCCTCAAAGATTTTCTGCCGGGTGATTAAGGATGCAGGCCCGGCTGCAGGGCTATGCGGCGAACGCGCGCTAATCAAGGCGCTGTAAAACTCGCTGGCCCAAGTAGTATTTCACGCGGCGGTCAGCAAGCCGAGGCAGACGCCTCGATTCGGCCGGTGATTGGAGCTTGCTGGAGGTTTTACTGCTCCGCGCCCTCAGACACAGTGCGGCGCTCCTCGTCGGCTCATGATTTGTACACTAATAAGAATGTGGTTACTTCCACAGTAGCAGCTAGTAAATTTAAACCTCATCCATCACTTACACTCGCAAAGAAAAAAAAAACACACAGACACACATACACACTCACATTGCTGAACTAAATCAAGCAAGCAGCAAACATCTCACCTTATTTGGCCCCTTTGAGCACAGGGCGGTCCTCAGAAGTATGGCTCTTTCATTCCGCAGTACAATTAACAGCTCTGACCTCTCTCACTCTCTCTATTAAAGATCTGCAATGGCGCTCAGGAGTGAGAGCGCAATCAATAGCGGCATCATTAGCATGGCCTGAGCAGGGAGCCTGTCTCAGCGCTCCGCGGCCAGCGTTTAGCGTCACAAGAAGCTGGAAATGTTTCTGGAGGGTTTATTAATTCAAAAAGTGAGTCCAGCCGGAGTGTGAGGCCACCCCGGAGCTCAGCACTTCAAATGATCGAGTCTGGACCGAAGGCACTCAGTGGAGATTGAGGTGTAAGGTGAGGTTAGCAGATATCAGAGCATTAGACTGCTGGGAAGTGTCTGCGTACGTAGGTGTTGTCGGGGCGCACGGGCCTTGCACTGAGCTAAAAGAGATGGTTTTGGTGTTAAAAATGTAATTTGTTTCATGTGGGTGTTAAAGTCCGACCTGACAGTTGTAGCATGGACACCATCAGAGCTCTGAAGGTACGCTGTGGTATCTTCACCAAGATCTGGTGAGTCCTGGAAGTAGTGAGGTGTATCCTCAAATGATCCACTGAACAGAGTCCAAGTCAGCATCTCAAAGCTGTTTTGTTTCTCCAGCTGTTTTTGTTGGAAATGGTCATCAGTACTACTTTGTGCACATGGTCAATAATAACAGGCCAAAACTATGAGGCACAGTAGGGATGTGACAATTGCTGGTAGAACTTCTAGCTCTTAGTGTTACTGTTTAAAACGGCAGTTATCATTAAAACGATATTTGATTACCACATTTTGAATAACTTTCAGTGATACTGCAGGCGTGAAAGCACAGTTCATGATTTGGCTCCTGAAAACATGGCGGAACCTACCTGTGTGGTCAGTGCTCCAGAGGTTCCCTCATAAAGCGGACAAAGTACGAAGTCTGGGCATAGTTTGGATTTCTTAAGGATGCAGACGGAGGATTACTTGAAGATGGATAACCTTCGTCCCGATAAAAACAGAAAATAAGAAGTATGCCAGTGGGCACATCCTAGAGTTGCCAACCGTTCCTTGAAAAACGGAATCGTTCCGTATTTGGATGTAAAAGTGTGCGTTCCGTATTGAGCTGAAAAGGAACGCACTTTGTTCCGTATTTTTGTGAGAGTCAAAACGTGAGAAATGGAACTTGCGCTTTTTTTTGAAAACTTACGGTAAATTGTTCAGCGGCTCTCTGACGTTCTGTGACCAATGAGCTGACAGAGATGGCTTGACAACACAGAATCACTCTTATCTCATTGGTCAAAAAAAGACCGTTCCTCGTAGGCTACGGCAGCTCATTGGCCAGTAGACAGTTTGGTCACAGAGCGCATGGGAAGAAGGAAATCAAAACATTAAGGCAGCGCAGCATGGCTTCCAGAGACACGTAAGTTTGTGCCGTTTCCAGATCGGATATATCATGTTTAGTTCATTGATGTGTGTCTGCTGCTGCAGACTGTGGAGTGTTTTCAGTTTAGAAACGGAACCTTGTTGGGGTTTTTTTGTTCAGAAGTTTTTTCAGCTTTGATTTTGCACTTTTTTAGTTGAAAATAAAAAAAGAACATGTTAAAATCCAGAAGAGACAGCAGCTGTTTGATGTTATTTTGCACATTTAGCAATAAAAATAGAATAGAATGGAATAGAATAGAATAGAAGACTTTATCAATCTCACAGTGGAGCAATTTGCAGGCGTATAGACTCATAGAACTCACAGCAGGGTGCAAAAGTAATGAATGGTGCAATAATTAACAAATGATAGTGCAAAATCATACTGGGATTGATAATAGAAGCAAAAGACAATAAAGATTTAACTGTATGTACAACCTGAATCTTAAAATTATAACAGGATATATATATATATATATATATATATATATACACACACACACACACACACAATATATACAATACAATATGCAATATATGATGCAATATATAATTATACAGTATGATATATAATATATACAACATGTTTTAGCGGAGTGAATGGATACAGCAGAGTGAATGGATGATAAAGTGTCGCTGAATTTCTTTAGGGGGGGTGCAGAATATTATAATGTCCAGGATTATTGCTCATATTCTACACAGTAGAACTGTACAGTCTGACAGCGGTGGGGATGAGAGGCCTGTGGTAGCTCCTTCCTGCTCTGAGGGTCTCAGTCTCCTCTGAAGGAGCTGCTGAGCTGCTCTGCCGTCCGGTCAGTGGCTGAGAGCTGCTGTCCATCATGATGATAGTTGAATGATAACTGTCTCACTGTAGGCCTCAAATACAAACAGATCAAGCTGATCATGAGTTATTGTAATCTTGCTACTATAGGTGTAATGCAGTAGCCTACTGTGTTTTTATAGTCTGTAATAGGTATAACTGTGGCAAAATGCTGTTATATATGCGTTTTTCACCCCCCAAAAACCAGTTTTTTTCAGCTGCCCGCGAGAGGCGTTCCTTATTTCAATCTCTGGGAGTTGGCAACCCTAGCACATCCTCTCCTTGGATAAAGATTCAGTCAGACCTCTTCAACAAAAGGTCATCAACACATCTGCCTCTTTTCCACCGTGATATGGGACAGTATGCTCCAAGCTCATTTTTATCAGTATCTGCCTTTCTGGCAGCAGAAATAACATAGATCTCTATGTGCAGCCTGCGCTGCTGCTGCATTCAGGGACAGTCTGCTAACTAGAAGATGCAGCAGCAGTGAAGACAGAGACCACAGGTATATCTAATACCGTCTCTGGTATTCACTGCAGTGTCACCAAAATCACTATTACCTTCACTGGTCTCCAACTGATCAGATTACAACTCTTTGCTTTAAAAACAAAATTCTTTTTCATAGTCTGAAAGGATTTTTGTGAGCAATAAAATTCTATCAATTCATAGTAGAGTCCACATGGAGAGAGGACCCAGGGATCCAGACCAGTCCAGACCAAAACCTTGAAAATGTGGTATTTTCTTGGTCTTAAGTTGCTCTTCAGTACTGCAACACCACCAACTTTTACTGCAGTTTGATCCAACGCAGGAACTCCAGAAGCCTCTGTGTTGGATCATGTTAGACCATCATGTTGCCCCAAATTCGTTTCATACAGTACTGTACACTTTGAAAAGCATCGTTATTTCTTCATTTTTTTTTCTCTCACATTTTTTCCCAGCAATCTTATTGTTTGTACCAAACCGAATTTTCAATGACAAGACACCAGCGTGAGCACAAACTAGGGGTCTTGAATGTGATTGATGCTTTTCAAGCGAGCTCCTAAAAGATTTTTAATTTGCTCATGTTGCCAAATGTGATCTATCACCGGCCCCATATAATGATGAGCTTTTGTTTCAGCGCGTCCACTCAAATCTCCTTCAGATCGATCCGACCCTCCTCCACTCGTTCATCTCAAGTTTATATCCCAACCAAGCGTCCATGATAGGCGCCATCATTCTCCACCACTTCTGCCTGGAACACAGTGTGGACGGCTTGAAGGACAAATCACTGCAGATATCACCACCCTCATGAGGAGATGTCACAACATGATGGAACTTCGTATTTGCAAGCAAGCATTAAGTTCCCATCACAATTACTACTTTGCTTGCAGAAAGCATCTCTGGCAAGTAGTGAGCTCCACGGAAGATTTATATCCAGAGAGTTATTTATGCTTAAAAGTGCAGTATATAACCATCAGCGAATGTTACTCCTGAGCACTGGGTGGCAGGATGGAGGGACTGTAATCTCATGTTTGGTTGTTCTTCTAATAATAATTTCTTAAAATTTTCATTTTTTGAGGTTGTCAAGCAGTTGTCTTCCTCTGTCCTGCTTGTAACAGTTAACTTCAGCAACAGCAGAATCTATGGGTGTTTACTGTTTGATTAAACTGCTTCATTTTTGCTCATCAATCCTGGAGGATGTAAGTTTAGGAGTGTATACTGGAATATATGCACAGCTTGTTTCTTGTTAATGTCCCCCCCCAAAAAAAAAAACCCAAACAAATTATTTGTAAGCTGAACGTACTAATAACATAATAAATAAATCTTTCTCATTTCTGGTTATCATTAATATTATCATTGTTGATGTAAATATTAATGTCCCTCATTTTCTTCCTTTAACAAGTAAAATTCTTTCTGAGCTTCTGGCTGTGATCAGATTTTCAGTATCTTCTGCAAAATGAACCCATTTTTCCAAAATCACCAATTTGATAGTTTTACCTTTTATGACCTCTCAAACCTCATCGAATGCAATCATCTAAAATCACACAGATAAACAGCCAGTAACAGGGGGCTCGCAGTGTTGGTCTTTAAAGAACCACAAACCTGGTAGCAATCACCTCCGAGTGTCCCCGACCTCACACCACTCACACCAACAAACTTTCCAAATCATCCTTCACCCTCCATTTCACTTTATTTTACTGGTTTGGTCCAAACTGTGCTGCTTTACAACTGTGAATCAAACTGTGCTTGGTTTCAGGCAGTAAACCCATCAGATGAAGTGTAATTGGGCACCAGCTCACAGATGACAGCATATGTAGCAGCCTCCTGAACGCGGTCCAGGCCCTGGCCCGGGCCGGGACCGGTCCGCCGGGGGGGTCCGTACACCAGACTCCCATGGCACGGCCAGATGGCTCGGAGGCTGACCAAGTATGGCGATTCAATCTGCTGCTATTATCCAAGGTGGGCCAACTTCCTCCCGCCAGCAGGTCGCCTCTTCTATCACACACACACACACACACACACACACACACACACACACACACACACACACACACACACACACACACACTGCACACACAGAGACACTCTTAACGCTGATGTCTCCTGTGTGTATCAGCTGTGATGTTCGCTGCTGCTGCTGTGGGTGTAGAAGCGGGAGCCTTTCTGAGTCATACAAAACATTTCTCCAATAAAACATTGATTGCAAAATGAAAATGGAGCAAGCGTACAAAGTCTTGAAGCTTTCATGAGCCTCGATTTATTTCTTTGATATTTAGACGTTCATTTCTCCACTTCTGGAAGAAGATGTGAATTTGAAAATTTGAAAGTGGGATTGTATCAGGTATGCAATGGAGCTGCATGAGTTTATTTTGGTTTTTTTGGGCACAATATTGTTATATCGGGGACCTCAGGATTTCATCTCTGCTTTTTGCAGATGATGTTGTCCTGTTGGCTTCATCGAACCCGGACCTACAGCATGCACTGGGGCAGTTCGCAGCCGAGTGTGAAGCGACAGGGATGAGGATCAGCACCTCCAAATCCGAGGCCATGGTCCTCGACCGGAGGAATGTGGATTGCCCCCTCCAGGTTGGTGGAGAGACCCTAGCCCAGGTGGAGGAGTTTAAATATCTTGGGGTCTTGTTCACGAGTGAGGGACGGATGGAGCATGAGACTGACAGGCGGATCGGTGCAGCGTCTGCAGTGATGCAGTCGTTGTATCTGTCCGTTGTGGTGAAGAAGGAGCTGAGCCGAAAGGCAAAGCTCTTGATTTTCCGGTCAATCTACGTTCCCACCCTCACCTGTGGTCATGAGCTTTGGGTCATGACCGAAAGGACAAGATCCCGGATACAAGCGGCTGAAATGAGCTTCCTCCGTCGGGTGGCTGGGCGCTCCCTTAGAGTTAGGGTGAGGAGGAGCTCAGTCACCAGGGAGGAGCTCGGAGTAGAGCCGCTACTCCTCCACATCGAGAGGGGCCAGCTGAGGTGGCTCGGGCATCTGTTTAGGATGCCTCCTGGACGCCTCCCTGTGGAGGTGTTCTGGGCATGTCCCACTGGGAGGAGACCCCGGGGAAGACCCAGGACACGCTGGAGAGACTATGTCTCTCGGCTGGCCTGGGAACGCCTTGGGATCCTCCCGGAAGAGCTGGAGGAAGTGTCTGGGGACAGGGAAGTCTGGGCATCCCTGCTGAGACTGCTGCCCCTGCGACCCGGCCCCAGATAAGCGGTTGAAGATGGATGGATGGATGGATGAAAGTGGGATTGTATCAGGTATACAATGGAGCTGCATGAGTTTATTTTGGTTTTTTGGGCACAATATTGTTATGTGTTATAATGATATGTGATGAAAGCTGAAGGGAGGGGCCTTTCTTTGCACTCATGCTTTTATTTTTGAAGTAAAACATTCAGATAGTGGATATTTTAATAAAACACAAGCCTTAGAACTAATTGCTTTTTTAAAGATAAGTGTATATTGAAAGTCAAACATTTAAAAGGTGCACGATCAAAATTTGAATCATACAATGTCCGTGCATTAGGTGGCAGTGATGAGTAACTCATTTTGCCAGTTTGTTTTGTAGTTATTCATTACAAAGAGTTGCAGGTGTTTCTTATTCTATCTGCATAAAACACTAAGGCCGCCTTAACGTTTTCAAGCGCTCTGTGCTCTGGTGACACCACAACGGTGCTCGGAGTCGTTAAAAACTTTTTGAAGACAGCTTCCAAGTTGGAACTTTTCAAAAAATGCACCACACCTGTGTAAACCAGGGAAAGTGCCACTTTTCGAAAACACTCAGGTTCTGACTACGTGTAGATGACTGAAGACTGAAATTTTCTGAAGTGCTGCTACTGTGCATGCACACCTCGGCTGTAGTAAATAGTTATTTTGTACATGTGTGAGTAATAACAACAAAATCCACAATGGCGGTCTCCAGAGTGCATTCTCCTGGGGCTTTGTAGTTTGAGTTGAGAGTCACCAGTAACAGAAATCCAACTCGGTTGTCCATACGAATGTCTGAATACTCACCATTGTTAATTTTTACAGCGTATTGTTCTCTCTGTGCAAGTGTGTGGTATGTGTGTGTTTTCGTCACAAACACAAACAGCATCCAGTAGTAGCCCAACATATAAACTACCTTGTTTTTACCATTTCTGCTGCTTCAGTGTAAACGGCCCTTGTTTTCAACACATTGCTGTGTAAATGCAAAAACTTTTCTGTTCTTTTATTGGGGCTAAAATGTTGTATTTACAAGGCTGTACAGGCTGTAGCTAGCTATAGCATGCTAACTTCAGTCACTGTAGGCTACAACACATCATGGCTGGCTTTTTTTCTTCTTATTTTATTAGATCATTTTGAAAATGTCAAATAAAATATGTTTCTTTAAGTTTTACAGATATGAGTGTTCTTGGTTGTATTTTGCCACTTTTACTTCTATGCACATCTCAACAAAAATGTTGATAATTAGTGGATGTCTTTCAGTTTGAAAGTAAAATAAGTACCAACGTACAACCTAAATGTACTAGTTTAAATAGATCCAACAAAGTGTTTGGTTGTAACCTGCAAGGAGGGATATGTTGACCACATCCCTCTATAACCCGCGCTCTACCAGGAAACTGTTCCCTGACTGCATATCTGCAAAGGTGCAGATTGAATGTACAAAAACTAGCAAAAAAAAATTCCTTTCAATTGCTTTCCACAGCTCAAATATTGGTGTCCTGGCACCGTGATATGAATCAATATTTGGGTAAACAAGAAACAGCTCTAACTCCCTCCTGGCAGGCAAAGGCCAAGAAACACAGAGCTGCAGAGGTTTGCCCTCATTTTCAGCACTTAAAAGCCTGATTAGTGCAGTGACTCTCGAGAAAGGAGACGCAGATGATTCACAATGAAGCACGACTCAAACGGACATCTTCAGCCCCGCGTTTGGCCCTGTAAGAGCTGGTAATGAGGGCCAGCTACACATCACTGTTTAATCTTCCATGTCGCAGTTTCTATTAGCGGCCAGACAAATGATGGCCGGTGAGGAAGCAGAAAGGTCAGCCTAAATTGTGCTTCATTGATTGTGTGATTTTCTACCTAAGTTGCCCGTGTGCGCTCCTCAGATTTTTTTTGCGACGTGCAGTGTTGCTCGCCACGTGTTGCTCGCCACTCAGACAGCTGCTGATGATTCACAGTAAAGGTCGTCCACGCTGACAAACGCCACCAGGGCCACATCCAGGACATTTCCACCTTCAA
Source organism: Salarias fasciatus (assembly GCF_902148845.1). NCBI lineage: Eukaryota > Metazoa > Chordata > Actinopteri > Blenniiformes > Blenniidae > Salarias > Salarias fasciatus. The sequence goes on along the minus strand of NC_043750.1, from coordinate 31,167,759 downwards.
AGGACTCACTCTTTTCACTTATTTTCAGGGAATTCCCTGTTTCCTGTCAGAGAAAAAGAAACATCATGATGTTACTATTTCATTCAATTGCAAGAGACAGATAGAAAGACCTCTACTTGTCTACGAATCCCAAAAGCGATAAACAATGGTTACGTTTACAGTGAAAGTCGAGCATCAATGGGAAGATTACTACTTAGAATGAGGCTAATACAGACCAGCAGGGTGCATAATTACTTCAACTAGATCCTCTGTGCCCTCATTGTTCTTACTGACAGTGTCAGGAAGCAACATATTTAATGATTCCCTCACCTAATTACAGTCTGCATGCTGTATCTGGCTAAATGTGGCTGATGCTACTTGGTTGAGGTAAACGCTTCCATTCATTAAATTTTATTTCTTTAGCTCCAGGCACAACACAGTTATCTTGAGACACTTCTAGAGCGAAAGTCTAACAATTCCACATGAGCAAGTAGACAAGACGGTTCCTTTATAACAGAAAGAAACCTGCAGAACCAGACTCAGAGGTGGAGACTCCAGTTCAGGCTCCGGTTGTCAAGAGACAGCAACACGCAAACAGACATAAACCACTCTCAGCAGACGTGATGGGGGGATGAAGATCACACCGGAGCCACCAGATTCAGGTACTCCTGAAATTTTGCTCCCTGTACTTTTCAGCGACTGTGGTCCAGGTTCCACTCTCTTACTGCATCAGTCAGGTGATTCCTCCAGTTAAGCAACGTTGTTTTGTTGAAGGGCGATGACAACAATCCCAAACAGGTGTTTCATTATTGGCGAGTATTTACACTGCCCCAACTTTTACTGCGGAAGGAAATCAAACTCCAGACCCCTCAAGACGCTGTGCCCGTGACGACATCCATTCACACACACGACGGAAGAGACACAGAGACACAGTCTGTTGACCGAGGGTAGTAAACAGCACAGCATGCTCCGCTTTTCTCAGTGATTCCTGCTCGTTCATCTCTGTTTCTCTCATAGTTCAAGGTCGTGTCGTTGTGAGTACGAAGCACTTACCTCACTGGAGCATTCAGTCTCTTCCGAGCTCTTTCTCTGCTTGCAGAAGAGATCTAGATGGACGAAGAAAAACAGACACATAAGCATGTGTTTCATGTGCTCAACAATAATGACATTATGTTCATCTCATTATGCTTTCATCACTTTTCATCCAGTAACGGTTTGCATGATGGGATTGTCTGCACATTGTCAAAAAGAGGATCAGGAGAATCAGTCTTTTTTTTTTTTTTTTTTTGGATGAGGAAGGTTAAACATCCATGCATTCATCTTCTTTATCCAACTAGCTGTTGTAGAGCATTGATCATATCCCAAAGTTTGACGTTGAGAAAGGACATGACACATCTAGGACAGATCACCAGTCCGTGCGCAAGCTAACTTTTTGCCAATTCCAGTTTCTGAACATTCAAACTGCGTACTCAAACGCCCCCCAACCCAGAGTCAAACCAGTAGCTCCCCCAAGGCGGAATACTGTTACCCCAGTAATAACACAAGTACTTATTGTGTGGAAATAACTTCATTTCAAAGGTTGAAAGATGCATACGGGATTAGCATAAGCAATTAGCATTAGCGATTAGTATTTGGCAGGCTAAAGCCCACATCCCTCAGATGCAGACAGCAGCAGATGTGCATGTAAATGTGCATGCGCTCCGGGACACATTTCAACTGAGAGCGCACAGACCTGTTAGGAGAATGTGAAGGGGAAAATAGTGATGCAACCTCCTGACAACAACAAACAGAGGCCGCTTGGTTTGCTGTGTTTGGTGGTAAAAGGCTGAATACAGTATAAACCTGAGTGTTCACTTTAAACCCAACCTTGACTCTTGTTGACCTGATCACTCAAAAACTTCCTCAGACACGTCAGATGTGAGCATTCATGGTGTCAATTAAATATAACTGGAAACTTAGAAAAGGGATTTTTTTTCTTTTCTTTTCTGTAAAGCAACAAATCCCTTAATTCTATCTTATGAGATTAGATTTCTTACATAATTCATCCTTGCAAATAAATGCATGAATTTTTAATGAATGAAGCAAATAAAAAAAGTTGACTCATATCTATCGTATAAGAGAGATGCCAGAAATATGCTTAAGAACAACTGGAAAAGAACAAAAATTGTTCAAAGAAAACAGATATCCACAATTACATTAACAAAAAACTAAAACTAAAGTGTCAGATCCTGGAATGCATTTCAAAATGTTTACTGAGAGAACAGTCCTCTGTTCTATTGTAAGACTGTTCTCCAACTCTTCTTCAATTTCATTAGAAACATTTCCTTTTTTTATGTGCAAATCCTGATCAGAACAAAGCTTTTTGATCCCTTGAATCAAAGCACTCGACATATGAACAATACTCACTCAAGGTTTATATGATATTCACAAGTTAAAGGAGAGGAGGTTCATGTACAGAAGCAGCATTTCAGCAAATTTCAATATTCAGAGTGTTTTTTAAAAAGCTGCACTTTGAACGCTACTTTCCAAAAGTTCTGTTGTTGTGCAAATGGAGACCTTAAATAGAACTAAAGTTTGCCATTGTCACTGTGAAAACGTTCTGTAAACGGAGACTCAGTCTTCTCAGTGCAGACATGAACTGTCCTGACCCACAGTTTTACTGCAGAAATCAAAGGCTGGTGTGTGTGTGTGTGTGTGTGTGTGTGTGTGTGTGTATGTGTGTGTGTGTGTGTGTGTGTGTGTGTGTGTGTGTGTGTGTGTGTGTGTGTGTGTGTGTGTGTGTGTGAGTGTTTGTTTAAATGACTGTTGGCCTTTGTGTGGCAAACAACATGCTTTATAAATGCTTTAGAACTTTCAGCACCATGGACAGTGCTGTTGCCCCATATATGCCTGCATATCTGATTGTTACTGAGTGTCGTGTGTGTGTGTGTGTGTGTGTGTGTGTGTGTGTGTGTGTTCTCGTATTTCTATCCTTGTTGGGGCCAAATGTCCCCACAAGGATAGCAAAACGTGAAACGACGTGCCTTGTGGGGACCTTTTTCCGGTCCTAAGTAGGAGAAACAGTGTTTTCTTGACCATATTGTTGTTACTGAAAAAAGTAAAAGTGCAAAAACATTTCTTTAGGGTTAGGCTTTGTTGTGGTGTGGGTTAGGGTTAGGGTAAGGGTCAGGGTTAGGGGCTAGACATGAATGGGAGTCAATGGACGGTCCCCACAAGGATAGAAATACAAGACTGTGCATGTGTGTGTGTGTGTGTGTGTGTGTGTGTGTGTGTGTGGCAAATGTGCTTACAATGTACTTCTTCAAGTATTTGAAGTTTGTGGGGTGGGGGGGTTCAAGCAATGCATTTGGTAAAATATGCAGATTGGGTTTCAGTATGACATTAACTCTGTCTTTTGATTTAGCTCTCTCTGTGCTGACAGGCGTTCGTGTTTGTGTGTGTGCACGTGTGTGTGTGTGTGTGCGTGTGAGCATGTTTACGTTTTCACACTTTTGCCGTATGTGTGGTGCTCAACGTGCTTTGTAAATGCTTTAAAACGTTCAGCACCATGGACAGCACTGGGGCCCTATACAGTATATACCTGCATTTAAGCTTTTCTGACAGAGTGTCTATGTGTGTGTGTGTGTGTGTGTGTGTGTGTGTGTGTGTGTGTGTGTGTGTGTGTGTGTCTGTACAGTAATATGTCTCAAAACAGTGACATCAGTGCAAATTCATGTTTCTCACACACACACACACACACACACACACACACACACGCTCAGTCTTGTATTTCTATCCTTGTGGGGACCGTCCATTGACTCCCATTCATGTCTAGCCCCTAACCCTGACCCTTACCCTAACCCTAACCCACACCACAACAAAGCCTAACCCTAAAGAAATGTTTTTGCACTTTTACTTTTTTCAGTAACAACAACATGGTCAAGAAAACACTGTTTCTCCTACTTAGGACCGGGAAAAGGTCCCCACAAGGCACGTCGTTTCACGTTTTGCTATCCGTGTGGGGACATTTGGCCCCAACAAGGATAGAAATACGAGAACACACACACACACACACACACACACACACACACACACACACACACACACACACACACACACACACACACACACACACTATCAGTCCTTCACAGAGTTAACGCAGAGAGACAATCGCCACAAATTCACACTTACTGATGATTTTGTTTCTCATAAATCCAGCATGCATATTTTTAACGGAAACCCACACAGGTACAGAGAATATGCTAAAATATGTTAAAAAATAATAAAAGCCCGACTCACATTCAATCCTGGGATTTCCTGTTGTGAGCAGACAGATACCTTTTAGCTATATTTCCTCTTTCCAATTTTGCAGCTCATTCTTGTTTCGCACCTCCTCATCTTAGAAAAGCGATTCACGGAAAATTTCAGCTGCTTGAATACGGTACAACTGACCATTTAACATTAGATTCCTGTCAATCGTTTTGTTTGGGGATGGCTCTCAAACTGTAGTCCAGGGGTCTGTAGCTTCCAGAATAAAAAAGTAAGAAACTACTGATCCTTCTTCTGCTGTTACTGATCCAGTGTAATTTCCTTCTGTTTCTGTAATCTATCAATTTGATCAATTTGCATTTGTAATGTGGTTTCTTCTTAGATTTGAAGATCTGAATGCTTTTACTGATGAAGAATACAAATTTTAGTGAGAGTACACCATTTTTCTCATCTTTTGGTAATGATCAGATCCCTATTTAATTACATGAATGGTCCTCTGTGGAGAACCCCATTCACTCCACTGTCACACTGTTTAAAGGACATTTCTTCACTAATGACGTGGACGTCCTCTTAATACGGGTGATTCATGTCATTCATTAGAATTATAACCTCACAGGTGCCATTTAGAGTGATGGAAACAATGTCACTGTCCATCACAGAGAGGCAGCTTCAAAGTGCACGATGGAGACTTTCACTGGTCACTCCTGAGCTTTTACAGGAACTCAGCCAGAGTTTACTGCAGTTCACGAAAGCTCCAGCTTGCCACACCCAGATGGTCCGACATCCGAGGGGCTTTGCTAGCACCTCTTCATCTGGCTTCTGCAGCAAGGTGGAGAGATGGTGCGCTTTCAGCTTGTGAGCCAGGATTCTCCCCCATGAGGAGGAATTGTTGTGGCACTATCATTGTTTCCGGCATTTAGAGTTTATGTGAAGGAGCAGTGACACAGAGCGATATCACTTCACCAACTGTGCTGCTCCTGAAGCATGTCTGAATTTATATTAGCGTCAGTGCGACATGTGCAGATCAGCACCTTCTTCAAACTTCATTCCCTCTGAGTTTTTCAGAAAAATAATATTTTTTTCAGTACGCTTTGTTAAAAAGACCTTGCATTGAATACCACATGCAAAGAGTAGAAACATCCACATAGAGTACAAAGCTCCCTTTTGTTTCTTTACTGGGGTTAATTGTTTTTGACCCAGAACCCTTTAACACCTACGCAACGCAAGATGAAGCACTGAACCACCTTCCTCAGTCTCTCTACACTGATCCTGAGAAGAGTGTCTCCACCACCAGGGTTCCTAATAAATCCTTCAAACCTGCTCAGAGGAAACAGTGCTTTACAGTTTGATGCTTTAGGAGACTCCTGTGTTCTTTTTACGATCGTCTCCAGACTTCAGAGGCTTTAGTAAACGTGTCGGCAGACAGTGCCTCGCTGTGTTTAACTGTAACTTCATCTCTGCCCTCCAGTCTCCAAAACAGGCAGAGGCCGAAACATTACCCGGCACCAAAAAAGATCTTTTTTTTTTTTTTGCAGTAGCTGCACCTTGTGCTGCAAGCCTGCCTGCAGAAGACAAAGTGTGATAACTCTGTGATGATAACCGCGGGTAATTGAAGGCGCCTCGCAGTGCCAGAGAGGCAGGCCCTCCTGATGATATGCATCGGCACATTTCACAGAAGAGTGGAGTGGCTAAAGAGCCCACCGACGATCCGCGATTACCGTACCCGCTACTTACTGTCCGCCGCTGTCATTTGTTTTAGCTTCGATTCCAGCACACTTTTTCTGGCAGCTTCCTGAGGGCTGGCATCGTCAGCGCCGCAGCCTGACAGAAGCAAAGCGGCGGTGAGAGCGGCTGCAGATTAGTGGAGTGGTTTCTGCTGGCGCCGGTGGGCTGCGGGAGCAGGAGAGCAGCCTTTTGGCTCGGTCTGTCAGCTCCCTGCAGCTCTGTGCTGATGGCCCCGGCAGCCGCCGGTACTGTGGCGTCACCTCATTCAGCTGCTGCTTTATTTCACTCTTTCACTGCTTCACTGTGTTGAAACGAAGACATGGAAAGAGTTTGGGGACTCTTCTTCTTCTTTACAAAACTCTGACAAAAGCATACATGCAGATCCAATGGAAAGTGTGCAATTTACTGTTTGTAAAGAAAACCTTTTTGCTGAAAAGTCGCAGGTTGCCAAACCTTTTGAATTTTTTCTTTGTAAAAAAAAATCAAACTGTTTATTCATGTTGAAGAATTTGAAAGCACCAAATGACCCTGTTTAAGCATGTTTGTAGGGTTGAGTGAGTCCACCAGTCTTTGGCTTCAGAGGTCCACGTTCAAACCACATGAAGAATCGCACCCTGAACACGGAAAACAGCTTCACTTCAACATGAAACAGAAAATCTCCTGCAGAACTGCAGATTCTTTGATTCTTGTGACGAGCAACTGGGAAGTGGGAAAGTTCCAATTAGCAAGTGAGATGTGATTGATGTAAGAATGATCAGACTTTAAATCAGTGAGTCTATTACTTTGGAGAACCTGAGAAGCCTCTGAGGTGGGTCTGGACGCTCCTCTGTCATTTTTAGGTCACTAACATTTCAGCCTTGTGTGCCTTTGCACCAGGTGCATCAGGCTGCACCATCACTCTCAGGAATGTTTGTTTTTCACACAGCTACTATTTTCAGGAAGCACTATCAATCAATATTTTAAAACTATTTTTTTTCTGACGACTCAAGTAAATCTCATTTTAGAATTTCAACCAAAACCATCCACCCTCATTTTATTTCCCCTTGTGATTGATCCACTCCAGAACCTTTATGTTCGGTTTCCCTGGGACGTATTTACTGGAAACGCCCAGGAGAGGAAAAAAGGCAAGTAAACACCACTGCACAAATCACACTTTTTAAAATGTTCCCGTGGTGCTTAATGTTTATTCTCACACAGCAGCTCTCAAACTGTGTGCTGGTCGCTCTCTGTAACTCGTACTTTCTTCTTGAGCCCTCTTTGTTTTTCCAGCGACTCCCGTGCAAATGTGGGCATGCAATCGCACAATTCTACAAATGTTATTTCAGCGCGCTATATAAAGAGCAAATGTACCAATACAATGTGCCCTGCTATTTCATAACCCAGTGCCTTTAATCGTCAGTAACGAGGCATATCCTCATTAAAGGTTCAAATTAAAAGAATAATCATTGCAGTAATGTCTGAGGGATCTTTGTAAAGACATTCTGAACATAATTTGAGAAATTCTGTGTTTAATCTCTGTTGGGTTTATTAAATCATCTGTACAACCTATTCTTCCCACTTTAAAAGCAAAACAAATTGGTTTTTCAGCTTTTTTAAAAAAAAAAAAATTCAGCTGTTTGTTTTCCAGTGATTGTAGAAATTAATGTCACGGCTGTCCTCTTCCACACAATAGCACAACAGAGCCAAGGAGCACCTTTAATCTCAATCTTTCTCTCCGGCCGTGACAGACAATAATTTACAACTGCGTGCCGTTTAATGTCAGCGTCAAAACACACCGCTTGCCTCGGCCGGCAGATAGAGGCCGGAGTCTGTCAGTCACCGCGAGTCTGTCGTCGTAACGGATGCAGACGTCCCATTGTTTATCGGTCTGACTGATGCGCCCGAGTCACAGAGCGGAAGCGATAAGACATTAATTAGCAGCGTTATAAAAGAACACGCCGGCTTGAAAAGTTTCAGCGGCGCAGACTTGAGTTTTTTGGCTCACTGCGGGCCTAAACGCTGCTTACTCCACACTCACCCAGCAGTCGCCTGGATACAAGCTTGTTTAGCTAAACCAGTGCCAACAGTGCCGGGGGGCCACATTTAATTAAGCCCGGTAATAAATTATCAAGGAATCCAGCTCGGAATGTCTCCACCTCCGGGCACGGGGAGCTTTTATAGTCCACGCGCCCTGAAAGTAACGCGTTGCTCGCTGCACACAAACGTCTGCTCACCTGCAGGATTTTGAAAACTTCATTTTTCAACACCCTAACCTCGAGAAATCCCACCGAGCCTCTGGATGACCACGGCGAGACCACCGGAGGCGCCACGGAGGGAGAAAAATGCTAATAACTTTTGCATGGAGTGTTTTAATGATGTCTGAATGAGAAGTTTAAGTATCTAAAAGTGTAGAACGGGAGTGAGACACCAGAGGGGGCGTTTTTTTTTTTTTGTTTTTTTTTTTTCCTGCAAATGTACCCAGTGCAATTCTTTATGGTTGAGCTCTTAATTGGGTGATGGTAGTTTGGGAGGGGGGTTGTAATTATTCATTTAAGTGAACTGGCCAGAACTCACTGCTGTTCCGTGAGCGAGAAGTGATTTATGGAAGCGGTGAGAAGCCCTCTGGGGGCTGGACACCGACGGCCAGTGGACAGGCAGAGCTGCAGGACGCGGCGGCGGCGGCACTGTGAGGCGAACAGGCGGCAGCGAGGGAAAATAGGCCCGCGCTCCGGGCCTGATGGGAAATACCGCTGCCTTAACATGCACCACAGGACTAGATCCACCCGGGGTGCGCTGAGCCTCGAGTACCGTTTCTGTGCCAGTGGTCAGACACGTTCGAATAACAGGAGGAAAAAAAAGACAAAGCTCGAAAGAGAGACGGCAGACCGCGGAGGTTGGGACAGAAGGGCAGAAACATGCAGCAGAAACGAAGGTCAAAAAGACAGAAAACAAGACGAAAACTTTGAAAAAAAAAAAGTGTGTTTTTTTTCTGTGACAGTGTGAGAGATGTTTTGACTGGAGGGGGGAAGAAAGCCAGCGAGGAGGAGGAGGAGGAGGAGGCGATGATAAAACAGGAGGGAGAGCCAGATGAAAGTCGATGGAGACCCGGAGCTTCAGGTTCCTCCCTCTGATGGTACGGCGGCGCTGCTGGAGCCCGTGGATCTCACTGAAATGTACCTCAGCTCCGCTCCTCCTGCTCCGTCGAGGACAGACATCTGACTTATAAGGAGTCAGCAGACTCTTCAAAACAGGCCACACATTACACCGCCTGCATAACACCAGCATCAGAACCAACTTCCTCCACATCTTCCTCTTATTTTCAACGACATCCACCTCCTCTACCACCAGTGAACTGTCTCCTCTGCCTCGTCTTATTAATCATCTCGATCATGCTTCATGTCTTTCAGGTCCTTCCCATGTCAATGAAGTTCACGTCAGACTTTTCTTTAGTTGTTTGTTGTGGCTTCAGATATATAAAGTTGTTGATTTTTGGCTTGGAGGAGGAACTTTTCACATGTTTTTCTACGTTAGGCATTGATTTTATTTTATTTTTTCAAATCTAATGACCAAATTAAATAAATGTAGATTTAAGGAGGTACATTGCATAAGTTTCCAGTGAGCTGGAATCAAGTCAAGTGCAGTTCTACATTATATTCTACGTGTTTAAGATAACAGTCAGCCTAACGTTGAGGAATGGTTTTACCTTTGGTCTAGATCAGGATACTTTCCAAATGTCTTGTCTAGCTAGCTAATTTAGCTAATGTCAGTTTAACGAGACAGGTTTCCAGCTAACCCGCAGTAAAACCAAACCAACTTTTAACCACCTCATTGATTATAACCTGGATGCTAGCAGACGCAGCCTGAATGTCTTTTCTCATTAGCTAATGGGACTAATGTTGTTTTACACAGGACGGTTAAGATTAACCCCATTGGGTTGTTCTCTAGAACACTGGAATCCAGTGAAACGCAGTGAGACTTTATTTTCTATTCAGCTAATGAAGCTAACGTCCGTTTATGGCTAGAATCAGCCGAGACTGGAAACAGAACACCGCTTTGACTGCAGCATTTATTTAGTTCAGACACGTTAAGAGACTCATGCTTGATTGTTTCAGAGTGACTGCACATTTTCTATTGAGCTGGTCGGGCCACTTATTGATTATAGTGTGTAAAATCGGCTAAAAGTGTTAATTTGGTTTTCTGATGAACTCCAGTTTGGGCTGCATCGTTGCGTTCTACATATTTGCGGTCCAGGCTAACGGTCTGATAAGTGCCGAAAACATGCAAATACCGGAAAATAGAATCATTTAACATCCCTCAGTGTGAATCCAAAAGAGAATAGGGTGGAAAACTCAACTCAGCATAAAGGATTGAGGACGTACCTATATAGAGGTATGTCTGCAGCTATGAAGCATTTGTGACCATTACCATATTTTCTGATTTTGTTTACAAGCCAAACTATTGACGTTAATTCCAAATACATATGTCATTACTAGACATATTAAAGATTATGCGTGTTGAAAATTGCTGTATTATTTTTATGTTAAAATAAGTTGCTCACCTTTTCTTTTGGAGCTTTACAGCAGTCATCCTCCTCTCAAGGTGCAACCAGGAAGTAAATGGCTCTGGTCACATGACGATTTACTGTAAACACGTGACACTGCACACTTTTCATCCAAACACTGCATTGTTCTAGAAATTCCAGTGAAATATATGAAAAAAAATCACTTTAGAGGCTTTTAAACAAAATATATATTTTTCACGGTCGCTGCTATGACCTTTGAGAAGATGAGTCACTGGAGCTATGAACTGAAAGATGATGTACCATTTATGTATTTTTGGGTTATGTTTCATTTGAAAAATCATTTTGGAAACAAAAACATTTTTTAAGTGAAACTGCCAGAAGGCTATTCATTTCTAAAGCAGGAAGCAAGTATGTCAATCGGATCACAAACGTAATTTTTTTTTCATTGGTACAAATAAGACACTCTTTTTTTGTTTTACAATGCCACAAATAAAGTATTATATACAATCCTATTATGATCATACCAATACAAAGATGGTCACGATTTTGAGCTAAGCTTGTCACGCAGCCACGGTTTTAATCATCTTCCTTGTGCTTCTGCTCTGATTGTTTTGCTTCTGATAAGACAACTAAGTTGACAGCAGCCTCTAAAATTTGCGTTCACCGTGGATATATCATTTGGTGGCTCCCCGCATGCGTCCCCATCCTGAAAGGCCCCGCGGCGCCGACAATTACAGCTGCTCAGCTATGATTGGACATGTGCTGTTTGCGATGTTCGGAGGACAGTCAATTATCCCATGTCACACGCATGCTTATTAAACCAGACGTCGTCCTTTAGAGTATCGGAAACGATTGTAACATATCTGTGCGTGGCGTTCGTGGCGAGGACAGGTGGCTAAATCAAAGCCACAGTCTATTAAAAGTGTAATCAGGCACACTGTGGAGGGACCGCAGGCCCAGTTTGACCCCATCAAGTCTTAATGAGGTCCACCGAGTCGTTAACCCGCACATTTAAATAACACGCATCAATATTAATAGGTTATTAATGACTCACTGCAATTATGTATACAGTGGACTGGACAGAGAGTGCAGAGTGAAGACATGAAGAGCTACAGTGAGACTTTTAACAGTGTGTGAGCGCGTGCGTGGGTGCGTGCGCGTGCGTGTGATGTTTTGTGGGTTCATCAGTTATGAGGCATTGTGGACTCATTAAAAGTGTTTAAATAGTGGATGAGTTTCAGATTTATCGCGCTGGAAGACATGAACAGTTTTTAGGAATGTTCCTAGAAGAGACTGAACTGGTGTTTTCTGCGTCTTCAGTTAAAAACTTCCCCCTAACCTCTGCAAAACAAAAGTCACTATTGCATGCCAATCATTTCATCTGTCTCTCTCCTCTCAGTTCCTTCTCTCTTTACAGAATCTTTGATAGTGGAACTGGAATTTCCTGATATTAACTTCCAACCTCCATCAAGTCTGAGGCTCTGATGCCTGTTTCCTTCTTTATTAATCCATCCTTTCCTCTCGTACCGTCCTCCGAGGCTCAGCTGGCTCCTAATAACAACGTTCTGGGGTTCTCGTTCTGTCCTTGAAGTGTCCTCTTATAAGACGTTGAACTCCGGATTGCTCCCATCGGAGTGCGAACACCTTGCATGGCAGCTGTAGCCACTGATGTGTGAATGGGTGAATGTGGCAGCTCATATAAAAGTTGAAAAAATAAGAAAAAAAATTAAAACGCCAATGAACCCCCAAGAAGCGAGAGTAAATTCCTCTGAGTCTGGCACCAATGAGGTTATTTTCCTGTTTAAACTGTGATTGTAAATGTCTTCATTTTTCAGACATGTTTATTGGACTACGGGAAGAAACAGCATGAAACTCTCCAGACAGAAGCCTTCTAACAACCTGGACTGGAACTGGGGAAGTTCCCACCACACAATAACCACTAACTAACCAACCACTATATGTGCACAAAAGATAACGAAACCATTAACAAAACGTTGCATTTTCAGTGGCTTCAAGCACAGATTTTCTGTAAACGGACACCCAAAATACCATTAAAGTTTTACATTTTGACTTGAAAACATCGTATAAATGGGGTCTGATGCCCGAGTTCTCCTGACAACAGCATTAAACATGTCCCATGTTACATTTTTGTAATTGTTAGAAACAAGCTAGCATCTCCACTACTTCTTAAATAAATAATCACTAAAATCAATTATTGATTGGCTGTGATTTGCACAACCCAAATAGTATAATACAAATGGATGAAGTGCCATCACTTTAATTACTTGTACAGCTCTGGCTGCAACACAAACATAATAATAAACCATTGTGCACATCATCAGGCCATCCTGATTAAGAACGCTAATCAAAAGTAATTCATGAGATTATTGTGAAAAATGTATTACTGTCAAGACAAATGGATACTCTATAAGCCGGTGTAACTTTGGGCCCAATTAAAGTTGGTGTAAGGCGCATGGGAATGCATATGTCAGTTAAAATAGGCCACGATGAAGCTGCAGTTCAGTGTGGATCACAGGTTGAGTCGACAGCTGCTGCGGACAAACTGTCATAATGCCAACCCTGCTGTTTCTCCCCCGAATTCTGCCACATTTTAACCCTTCATTTTCCTCCTACCTCTCTGTTAACGTCTCATATTTCTCAACCCGTTTAAAGCAACAAGAGACGACAGGAGCCCATTTTTAGAGTCGGCTGTGTTCTTCCCCTGTTCAGATGGTGACAGTCTGTACATTAGGTGTAACATATAGGGATGATAAGCCATTCAACAAAAACAGCACCTGCCAGCAGAGCAAAGAGGAAGAATGAGAGGAGTGAAGTTTCATGGATGGGTGACTGTGAGACTGCCGGAGTGAATGACCGGCAGGAAAGAAGCTTGTGGAAGTGTTTTTCTAAATGAGAAAAGGCTGACCCGAATGTGATGACAGCAGCAGTCCAGGTCAAGCTTTTCATGAAACACTGTGAGACAAAGGTTTCGGAGTCATACACCGGAGTGGAGGTCAGATTCACGGACTTCCAGATGAGGAAGACATTGGACGCTGTTGTTTACCTGTCTGGTTTTCTTCAGCTTGACCACTCATGAAACTCACAAGCCTCGTCTCTATTTGCCTGTTTGTACCCAGCATTAACATGGGTTTCTGGTGTTCAGATCTGAAAACACAAGAGTAAACAGTCAGCACACATGTGATCTGATCACCTGAAGCGCAGGTTATTGACAGACGCAAACAGGCCCTGTTTCCACTTGGTTGTCTTCCCGTATCTGTCTTTCTTCCCTCCGTGTGTGATTACCCATTCCCTCCCCAATGTGTTTCACTTGTGTCTTCCCATCTGCATTGTATATAGACTCATTTTTCCCCTGAGCTTTTTTTCAGGACTGCCCCTTCTGATACGTTTGCTTGATCCTTTAATTCAAATAAATCTTTTGAGCTCTCTTTCGTCTCTGACTCTGTATTTGAATTCTGCCAGTGTTTGTGACGCAAAGCCTTTCATCACTTTCGTGCGCTAATATACAAAGAAACTGAGGTTCAGAAGTCACCCACTTACTCATGGCTGGATAGACTGTCTGAAACCTTTATAAAGTATGTTAATGGTAACTGCAGCTACAGTGGATACAGGCAAATGTGAATGAATGAGCGCTACATAATTGATTATCATAATTTTATCAGTTAGCAGTCTCTTACCACAAAAGTCCTGGTGTTACAATAACTTATTACTTTAAAAAAGCAGAAGAACTACAGACTGAAACCTTGTTATTTCCTTGGGTTGAAGGTCGTGTTTGAACAATCGAGGAAAACCAATTTCTTCCCAGACTTCTAAACTTCGGCTGAAGTGTTTGCTGGTAATTCCAGTTCACAGCATTCTGCTTTTTTCTGCATTCAGAACGAGATTCAGACTGCCACCAGAAGTTTTCATTCCAGGGCAACGACGTCAAATCTAATGACTGTCGACGCATTTAAGTAGACTCACTTCAAGTCCGTGCAGACGGGCAGAAAGGCTTCAGCTCAGAATACTCAAACACAGTCATCATGGAAAAACGCCACGTCTCTTGTATAAAAATAAAAAATACCGTGTAGAATATTGGAAATGATGTATATTTACAGATTATGACAATCTTTCACTAGTGACAAGAGTCCCTGAAGCTCTTTAGTGACTTTAGTGATTCAGTCATTTTAGCTGCCAGGAACATTCAGAACACTTTAATCCTTCACCTACAATATCTATGTTTAGTTGATTCTGCGCTGCTTCCTGTTTCTCGTAAACTTACAACTGCACATTGACGATGGGGAAAAAAATGAAGAAGTCGGCCCAGAGACGGTCTCCAGACGGAGAGTAGTGTGCTATATTCAGCATTTATTTTGTTTGTTTTGTATTTGCGGGTGAGTTAAGTGCACAAGTACCATATATATGCTTTGGTGACAGCATCAAATGCTAACATCCGTTGCGTGACGTTATAGTATGCATTTTATGTGTTTGTGTGTCTAAGTGGACTGCATCATGTGGACAGAGGAGGCGCTGTGATAGGGCGATTCATGCAAAACTTTAACTCATAAAATAAAACCAGCAGATAATTCATGTGAAAATCAGAGTCTGGTGAAGCCAGCATGGTCGTAGAAACTAGTGATAGAGACCAGAACATGTTGTAAAACCTTTATATGTTTAATTGCACAGAGAAAATCAGCATTTTTGAATGAGTTCCAGTGAGTCTCAGGCCCTTTTTGAAACCAAAATCATCGCCCTCTGCTGGAATTTCTTTTGTATTTCGTACTTCAGCATTATCTTTACATTTTACCAGCGGAGGTTGGCACTTGGACATCATTGTGCACGTGTAACACCAAGTCCCAGGAGACTATGGACTGGGAGTCAAGACAGTCTTGTGGAAAACACTGTTATTATTGTCCATCTACACAAAGGAACTGTTTACTTTGATCATGCACATCATAGAAAAGTTGCGTTTTCCACCGTTCACATTCTGTCAGATTCTGAGCTTTTCTCAAAAAGTTGTGTTTTTCCCCGTGTCTATGGCGATGGAATCAGAGCATGGCGTTGCTCTGAGCACCACTGTCCTATAAGCGGACGTCCAAAAGCCAACAAAAGTTCCCCGTCGTCTCTTAAAAACGCTGCATCAACCAGGCTTCAGCTGCACACATGGTATATATTCTCTCCTCCATGCTGTCATTTTTCATTTGCTTCTGAGTAAATAAAACAAGTAAAGCCATAATAATGCTGCACTTCATCCTTTTAAGCTCTGCTTCGGTACTCTGACATTTCCAGCAGAGGAAAACATCCTCAGATTGAATCGGCTGCAGCTCCTCAGTAATGAGGCCGAATCGAACGAGCTTTAACGATAAGAAACACCCCAGAGTTTCAAAACAGATCAAATCTGTTGTGTTGGCTGTCGACCAGCAGAGTGATTTACAAAGCCCCCCAACTCTAAAAGCAGGATTTACTTTATGCTTTTCACATTACAACATGTTAGTCCGAACACCTGTGGGAAACTTTTCTCATGAGTGTTGAAACAAAAAGCTATATTTCTACAAAGCCTATATTTATCCACATTGCTGTAATCTCAACATAAAGCCATTTTTAACTTAACCGTCTGGTGCAAAATACAGTGAAATGTCCATAAACCTTCTCCTCTCAACTGTTGCATCATGTAACAATATTCAATCAGGCTTCACTGCTGGTGGCCGGCTGGCTCCTCCACTCTGCACGCTGTTTTGAATACGTGCTGTTCCAGAGAGAGGCGCTCCAGAGCCATCTAAATAATACATGAACTTAATTTGCATAACATAGCAAAGCATTGTTTTGCTTTTCAGTGTGTCATCATTAAGTTCCTGGGATCTCGAATGTTTTCTTTTTGGAATTTGGATTTTGTTTGTTTTCTGTGCTCCGATAAAATGAGCCACTGCTCCGCCACAGTTGGTGGTGTTTGTCTATCTAATGATTTAACCGGCTGTGGTGATCAATCAAATCGATCACATCTGGCAAGACGTTTTGCAGCTGTATCGTTGGGTGATTTTCTCATATAACAGTTCAATGCATCGCAGCAGAGAAGTAGTCCAGTCCCAGAGGTGGACTATAAGCCACTGGTATTGGGGAATGTCACTCATGCCAAAAAAATGTCTGCTGTGTTTGGTTTTCCTGCGATGTGACGGTTGACGCTGAACCATAAGTAATCCAAACGAATGTCATAATCTTGCGCTTCAAGCATTTCAACACGTTGAAATTAATATGGCCAGTTTTACCAATTTCTGGATGAACCACTGAATGGAGAGTTTGGTAATTCTGAGCTTCTCTCCTGAACTGAAGCGTTTTGTTATTCCTCCATTCTGAAGTACGCCGTAGAGAAAGCTGCCTCTGATTCAGTGGAAAATGACATATTGTAGTCAAGCAAGGTTATGAAATCAAACTCACACAGAAGAGCAGCTCAGAAATTTGTAAGAAGATAAAATGGCTTGGTTTGATTTCTGACAAGACTGACTGGGGCGTAAAGCTCAGAAGATAATGGACATCCAGAGCAGGCAGATCAGGGAGTGTCTGATTTAGACGAGAGAAGGTCCGAGTCTTGTTTTCCCGTCCGGTGGACGTGTCATTTTCTCATTCAGAATGTGTTTGCATGTGGGCCGCGGTGGACGGACAGCGAGCGTAAACTCACACACCGGTGACTGAGGGGCAAACAGCAGCCGGCCCATTCATATGCAGCTCGTCGAAGCTGGAAGCGGTGGAAAATAGCCAGTCTGGGAGTCGTGTGTATGTGCGGGGAGATTGTAAGCAAGTCTCTTTCTTTTTTCTTTTCTTTTTTTTTTTTTGTCTTCACAACACAGAGGTGAGTGATTGAGTTCAGATCAGCCCGAGCCAAGAAGGTTCATGTTGGGGTGACACACTTCACAGAAAGGAAAGAACAGCACAAAAATCCCAAAAGCTGGTCCTAAGCAAAGGCTTAATCCTTTTATGTGACGCCTCTTTTCATGTTGTGAGCGACAGACGAGTGCACGAACACCTACTGTAAGCAAATGTTTATTTACACGCTGCAAATCTGCAGCATCAAAGCTTGGAGACGCGAAAGCGGCGGCACGTGGCCCAGTCCGAGAGAATAAATCCTCGGCAGATTTTATTTTACAGCACGCCTCCAAGCGGAGGTTACAGAGAGCTTCATAAACAAAAGGAACATCGGCAATATAATGATATGAGACACACAACAAAATCAAACATGTGCATAAAAAGGCAACACCAGCCAGTAAAGAGCTCTGAGAGAAAAGGGGCTTCTTAGCAAACACGAACAAACACGGCCGCAGCCAGATGGAGATTTAAGAAGCCAGAAACCAACAATATGAGGTCCAAAGAGATACTGCAGCTCAATGAAGAAGGGTCAACATGGAGGGAAAGTGTGTCTTTATTCCAGTCTTATACACAGGGTGTGATTCCTGAAACAAAAGGATTGGTTCTTCCTTCAGTGTGGATTATTCTCTGTGATTTATGTGAAGAAATCACAATGAAAGAGGAATGAGTGGAGTTTAAAGGACGTATCAATACTGATGGGAGCCGGCGAGAATGACGTGGCAACAAGAGATGCCCGAGGTTTGGAGAGGCTTTGAAATGAACGACGACGACAAAAGTAAAATAGACTGAAAACTATAACCTGCCAAAATATCAAGAAGAGGAGAAATGTAGTTTATTCAACACCAGCGACTTAAAGGTTGTATAGAGGATTTTCCATGGAGAGAGAAATCCAGTGACTGTTAGTCCTTTTTGAAATGCTGCGCATGTGTGACCCACTGCCCCTCCTCCCCTCCTCCCCTGCTCTCTCTGGAGGAACGCCTCCTCCCTACGCAGAAAGTTCGTGCCTGTGTGAGCTGAGTAGCATGTAGCATGTCGCAACTAAGCATCATAGCGCTAACACATAGCTACCAACGTGTCCTTTCGAACAACAAAACAACGAAAAGAGCATAGGAGCATGACAGTTACGCTAAAAGTGTAGAGGTTGATTGACACGTTAGAAAACCAATAGATAACGAGGCTACCTCGCTATTGATTTGCTAAAGCAATGTTGGTTTTACAACGTCCAGAGTTGATTAATGTTTATTTTGTTTGTTTTTTTTTATCACGATAAAAACAAGGCTGCGACAGCTTAATAACGCCATTTTTTAGCTTTAATTCATTTTTGTTAGTATTAAAGATCTTCTATACAACCTTTAACTACCAGAGATATTTGGACCAATAGAGTTAGAGCGATTATAAACCAGCCGGATCTGGAACTACAGCACATACAGGAGCTACACACATAGATGTATCGTCATAGTCATTGCTACTAGCATTAGCTCCATTGAAATAAACAACTGTATTTCCACTGAATGCATTTTAGTTGTTGCTTGATGCACTCCACAGTTGCAACAGAGTGGTCAGTGATCTGACAGCAGGTCTATATTCTCCACATACGGCAGCTGAAGTTTAGCTACTAAGAGCCGCTACATGCTATGTAGAGGGTGCTCGCAGCGTTACACACACAGCCTTCAAAGCCCAAAGCCAATAAATCAATAAACCATTGGTGAAAAATGTATTAATGTTCAAAAATCAGGTGTGTTGAGATGCCAAAGTTAGTAAAAACTATTTAGTGAATGTTTCAGTTTGAGTTAAATGTCTGGAATTTGCATTCAGATGAAAATATAATGATTTAATAACATTTGTGACAAGTACTGTGCTCAGTATTGACAAGTCGATCAAGGTTGAAGTGGCTTCAGTGCATCTCTGTTTAAAACTAATGATCGTTTGATTAAAATAACAAACATTGAAAGATGGCCGTGATGACCACACATTAACGTCTAGAAATGAAGTCCAGTAAACGACCTTGAGGCCACTCTGATTCCATCAAGTCGACAAGAACAAGCACTCAGCGGCTCAGAGTTAAAAAAAAAAAAAAAAAAAAAAAAAAAAGTAGGTCAACAAAACAACCTGTTCAGGGTTATGAAAGCAGATGTCCACTGAAAAAGGTTCGATCCCCCGAGTCTGGTGAGTATTACCTCGGCAAGATATCAAAGGTGACTTTTTCAGGCTGGCGATAAGGAGCCATGTCTGGTTTCTGGCTGCCCTCATCCAGCTGTGTTTCTCTGCTGAGTGATTAGCCCAGTATAGGACCACCGCCTCTCCCCTCCTATTGATCCGGCCTGCTGGTCCTGAGCTCAGTAATCATTTATCGGCTCGGACGAAAGCCCCAAGGACAATGCTAATTCAGTTAGCGAGGGTAACCTTTGAGGTCCCGCGGGGGACGGACGGACGGACGGACGCACGGCGGACAAGCAAATATCCACGACTGTTGCTTTAATGCTAATTAAACTTATTAATGGCAGAGTGTGGAGAATTGAAGTGAAAAAAGCCAAATACATTCAGCCAAACTCAATGGTTAGATCTGAATGTAAGAAGTCGTTTAGTGATTCCTCTGTATTTCAGGGTGCAACAGATTATAAGATAGGAAAATATTTCAAAATTTGCGATCATCTTTGTCTGAAATAACTTCTCCTTGGTGGCTTTATAGTCATTTCTTGCTCCCAGTCACTTCCACTGTCAGAAGAAACAACATATGCCCTCATGTGAACTTTCTGTGCCTCCTTAAAACACTCTTCACCCAGCTGAAAACTGAATTCTGTCTATATATTGATTCTCTATATGAATGGAAAAAAAATCAGTTCCTGGTCAGCCTGTTTGGGTTTTTCTGTACTTTTAAATTGAAGCACAATAAAACTTATGTATCATGATTGGCTTCTCTTTCCCCTATATGATCTCACAATGCCTAACTGGGCATAAACTTAGTTATTTTATAAATTTCATGTGGAAAAAAAGGAAAAAAAAAAAAAAGCTCAGATATGTAAAGGCAATCACAGAAATCCGGAGTGTTTGGCAGCTGTTTAGGCTGATCTGAAACAGTTTGGATAAAAGAAGCAGTTTACAGTCGCTCCCTCAAAAAGCTGACCAGACGTTCGCCAAGCTGTGAAATACAGAAATGCAATTTCAGAAAAACGCTCCTTGATGGAAGATTGGCAAGACGACTGCAGCTGAGGCTTTCGCAATCCAACAAATCTCAAAACCTGGAGATGATGAGAAAGAAGTTCAGTCTTCGTATGTGAGCCATCTCCTTCCCGCCGAAGGCCAAAGTTTAACAGCGACGGCTCTCAATCCCCAAGCCAAGGCCGACCCCGTCTGAGTCTTTTGTGTTAACTTTATTCAGTCGAGTGAATCTTTCCTGTGAAAAATCTTCAATCTTTTTAAAAGGACAAAGTTATTGTGAGTGTTTTTAGAGATGATCAGTTGCTCATATTTTGTATTTTCCACTGAAGAGCCGATTGAGACAATATTATTCACATTTCCTTTTATTTTTTTACAGGATGAAATGTGTAAAAATTAAAAAGACAAGGTCTTTTCTCCTGTGAATTTCGTTGATTATTTCCAGGATGTGACTGATTCACGAATACTTTCTGCATTGTTTATTTAGAGATAATCTGGTGTTTAGTCTCGTTGTTTTTGTGCAACGTGAGACTATAAAAAGATCTTTTTGCCTCAGTTGGGACACCTCCACATCCATCAGGTCGACGTCATGAGACATGATTGCAGCGCTGCCTGCTTGCAGCAGGCGGTGCAGAGAAAGCTTTATTCCACCTGTAAGAAATGAGCTCTATTGTGGTGATTTCACCTCCAAATTACAAGACTCTTTTTTCAAGGCGCTCGGTGAGCTGGTGATTGAGCCGCAGCGAGTCTGACAGGAGCGACTGGAGCCGAGGTAGACGCAATAACTTTTTCACCTTGCTGTCTGACACAAGAAGTCTGCCCTTCAAATTCTGCTTCTTGCTATCGATTTTCTGATTTTATATATATCTATATCTGACTTAGATTACTATAATTTAACATTTTCAAGTGAAAAGACAAAACTGTCCATTGTAACTGAAGTAACACCTTTCATGATGTCTCAGTGACAGTCACGACTGCCGGATGAATAAAATCTCAGATGTTTCATTCAATATAATCTACAATAGTAGAAATATTGTTTGTCAATGGAATATAAAAGAGAAAGGGAATGTCAATTTGCTAATGCACAAAAATTAGGGCTTGACAAAGCAGTTCTTCATTTTGTTAAAAAGGCATGTGGAGTTGCAGATTGACGCCCTGTTTTCAAGTGAAAACGGAAGACTGTCCGTTTGAGAAGATGGCCAATAGCAGTGTTTATCAGTTTTTATTTTTGGGATTTGGGATTTTTATACGTAATACTTTATACTTGCTATCTGTCCAAACAAATGTCCATTTACTCACTACTGTTAAAGGTCTAATACAGGATTTTCTCGAAAAGACGAAGCCAAACGTCTGTTACTCGCTTTTTGAAAAACGCGCATGCGCCAGACAACCGAGGAAACGAGCTCATCTTCTACGGGCGTGCACGGCTCTGTTTACAGTTTCTGCGATCGGCCTCGCTCATAAAGCTTATTTCCCAAAACAGTGACAGTTTCATTATGTCAGACTCGCCATCGGTAAGCACCAGCTGGAACCGAAGCTCACCGGCTACATAAACACTCTGAATGCGCAATAAGCAGAACCCTATTGGTGGCGAACACGTTCAACGGCTTTACGAAAGCAGCTCATCAGAATGATTGACAAACAGGCCCACCAGTTATTTTGATGATCCACCCGGAAATCAAAACAAATAGAACATCCTATATCACACCTTTAATGTTTGAAAAAAACTCACCTAAAAAAAAATACATGTGGAGTCCCTCAAGGCTCCATCTGGTTCCCGTTACTGTTTATTCTAATCTATGTGCTTCAATCTCTGTGGAACAAAAAATTTTTACACTTTTTCATCAGTAAACTACATTTTTCATCAATGCCTGAAGTGATTGTATAGAGCTGATCAATCTTTAGAGATGTAAAAATTTCCTCAGCTTAACTAAGATACTCATTTTTTCTAAGTTAAAAGAACGACAGCAATCTTGCCGACGACCTTTCAAAATATCCCAATGTTCATCAGGTGCTTCTAATCAGAGTTTTATGCTCCTGGTCGTTTCTATGAGTGCGATTTCTGAAAACGGTGGAGTTTCCCCGACTTTCAGCGAGACTCAAGAATGAATGATTCATGTGAAAATCCTGGTCTTTATGAAGCTGCAGGCATTTCCCTGTATTTGCACATAGATGCGCTGTTTGGTGCAACAGTTCATTTCCTCCAATCAATACAGCGGAGGTGGAGGCTGCAAAGTTTGTGTGACCCACAGAGACACAAAAGCTGCATTAATGGAAAATACAGCAGGTAGAAATGAAGCAGAACCGTCCTCGGAGGTGTTGTTTAGCGGCACAGTGCCTTCCTCTTGTCTTCCGGGCTGCACACGGCATTACACATGTGCATATAAAATGCCAATTCTCACCCTCTCATATGAATACATACATGGATGATGGTTCCCGCAGAGGTCTCATTGGAGACAAGCCTCCTGCTGGAAACCAACTTCAGAGACCTCAGGATAGTAATTATTATGATTGCAGATGAAAGACTGAAAGGATGAAGGAAAAAAAAAAGTCATTTAAAGCTTTACTCCCTGCAGTCCAGAAGACATATTTAATGCAGGCGAGAGTGAAACATTTCCACTTGTATGAGCACTTTTCACAAACTTCAAGATGTCTGAAATTACAAATTTTTTTGGTTGGAAGCTCAAATAGATCAAAGAATGTGTTGAATATCATTTAAATGAGTCATAATGAACCACCAGTGGGGTAGTGGGTGGTGAACAGACCACAGGGGCCAGGTGTGCTGTGTGTGTGTGTGTGTGTGGGTGTGTGTGTTTGTGTGATTTCAGTCACCAATATGAATAATAAAGTGTGGTTCACTGGGATGTGCAGAGAACAATTTGTACAAAAAGCTGTAAAAAAAAAAAAAAAGCTTTAAAATCTCAATGACACTGGTCTGACTGTCACACTAACTCTACACTCATGCAGTTGCGGCTGTGTTTTCACACACCAATTACTACATCCTCATTAACTCCTAACTCATTTCTCGTATTTTAAAGTTGTCAACTGCAAATCCTCAATCTTTTATCCAACACAACAAAATTTCCAGTTAAAAAAAAAAAATCCCAATTTTTATATTCAGCACCCCCCTTCATTAGAACGACATTACACTGGTAAATAAAAGCACTTCTGTCATTAATACAGACTAAATTTACAATTTACAAATTCCACATCCAGTTTCACATTCGTCAATCGAACTCACATTAAAACGACTCTTAAGTGTGATCATGGTGAGTTTCAGCCTCTGGTGATGATTCGGGATTCTCTACGTCACGAGATGAATGTGGATAAGATGGAGCTGTTCTGTACTGAGGAAGCGGAGGAAAGCTTTTTCACGGCGGCCGTGTTTTAGATAGCCGCTCGGTGTGGAGGATAAGAGGACCCAGGCTGTCTTTGAAAACGCCATGAAAGTGTAAAAATCTGTGCTTCCTGCGCTGCTTCCTGCTCGCATGTGTCCAGATGTTAATTGTCACAGCAGGCCACAATTACGCCAATCAAAGGCCTTGTGTGGTAGCAGCGCTTTCTGCCGGACACATGAAAACAGGCGGTGCGTTTGCCACCTCAAACACACTGCCAAGCACAGGAAAATGAAAAAGAGAACGAAAGACATATGGTCCTTGCAGATTCTGTGTCAGTTTTTAGAAAGTACGCTTGTGGCTGGAGGAGAGAGAGTCGAGCAGAAAGAGTTTGTTTTTCCTCCACATCTTGATTGAGTCCATAAGAACAAATGTTTCTGACTCGCCTGCTGCTGCAGGAAAATGTTGTGAGGATTCTCCTCCAGTCACAGACACAGCATGAACCCAAAGGCCTGAGAGAGACGGAGACAGACCAGGTTTATTAACCCTTTATTGGAAACAAATTTTCATTTTCAAACCAGAGAACCAGTGAGAAATTCTTTCAAAATTCACCAAGAAACACAAAAAGTCTTTGAATGAACACCAAACTTTTTTGAAAAATACAGACACAAAATACAAAGAAAGATTAATACCAACCGAAAAGAAGGGAAAAATAATCACTAAGTGAATTAAAGGAGACATAAAACAGCCCGAAAAGCATGAATCAACACTGAAACCCCCGGAAAGACGAGAACAGAAGACTTGTGAAGCTGCAGACGGGAAGCCGCTCTGTTTGGGGTATCAGTCTATTGAGGGGCGACATAAGTGACGGTGATCGATCTGTTTGTGACGATGTGGAAGCTCCTCACACACACGGCTCTAGAACAATATTCTCGCTGCAGTTATTCCAGGAACAATGACGGCCTCTTTATTGGAGCCTCATGGAAATGTGAGCTGTCAAACTGTCAAAAAGGAAGCCAGCGACCACTGAAATATTACAGAGCGAGAGAGAGAGAGAGAGAGAGAGAGAGAGAGAGTGAGAGAGCAGCTGAGAAAATTAAAGCTCTGCCAGGATATCGACTGCCACTTAGCAAGAGAAGAAAGGGAGGGCGGAAAAAAAACAGCTGCATTGTAAATTAGCGGGACGCAAACAAATGCTTTTCCAATATGAGGGAGGTAAATACAACAGGCCAGGCGCAGGACCCTGCAGGGCCCACCCGGGCAATCACACAGACGCCTGCGTGTAATCAGCATAATGCACCTGAACGCCCCGGAACGCTCAGCGAGGGAGCGGGGGGTGGGGGGGCAGCGGCGGGCATCTGCAGGTCTGACTGGACTCACGGTGACCGTGATGAACAGACAACTGGAGCCGAAGCTGATATTCTGCACCATGAACGTCACAAAAACTGATTGACTTCAGAGGTTGACGCCGTTTCCATGGATGATCCGGTGAAAAACAGACATTTGTTTGCCTGTTGAATAAAAAATAGGAAATCTGAGAGCAAATAAGAGCTAAATTATACCTCAGTGAGATGCTGTTGAACTTTTAAAGACTGTTGTGAGTTCTCTAGGCAGCAGGAGGAGGAAAAAAAGCCGATGTTGTTACCTTTTAAGTGAAACTAGCTTCTTCACCGAATGAGTCACAATGAGCCGCATGTTGCGTTTAAGCAGCAGACACAGATTGGTCTGACAGAGGAACTTCCAGGCAGGAGGTGGTTGAATATGAATAAATAAATAGATCACTGTTTGCATATGAAAGCAAACCAAAACCCTCAGCGTGTCCCAGTCACACTGCAAACTGTAAGACTGAACGCTGAGGAGGTAAAATGTGTGTTTTCTTCATTAAAACACATTCCTGGATGTAAACATCCACCCAGCGAGATGTTAATGTTCAAACTTCATAAGTCGCTCTACTTTTAATTGACTGGCATTGTGAGAGGGCTGTATATGGAGAAGGTCGTTGTCATTAAATTGCTCCACCATGGGAGCGCTTAAGAATTGCTCCTGTGAGTCCTCTTCATCACTGTAAACTTCATTAGCGCTCAAACTGTGTGAATCGCTTCCAGAACAAAAGTTGGGCTGCTCACCCTGCACCTGTTTGGACCTTTACTTCAGTATGTGATAATTAAAGTGTCCTCAGTGTATTCAGACTGCTTAATGTCTCGATGTTTTGTTGAGGAATTGATGTGGATTTCCTCCTGAGGAAGCAGATTTCATCAAAACACATGCAGCTTTGGTTCCTCTCTGTCACTGCGGATCATCTTTAGCAAACTGACTGAAGATATAATACAGCTTCACTTCGTGCACCTCTAATACTGCAGATATATGGAAAACAACTCACTTTTTCCCCTCACAGGCTACTGTAGAGAGCAGTGAAGTCCAGATGTCTCTGTCCTCCAGCTCTTCTGGAGTGACCCCTGACCCCAAGCTGGCCCCAGACCAAACCACTGATGTAGTCTCTCCAGTGCGTCCCGGGCCTCCTCCCAGCTGGACTCACCTGGTGAACCTCAGTGCGAGGAGACCAGGAGGAAGCAGACGAAGCACCTCAGCGGGAGCAGCGGTTCGACTCCGAGTCTCTCCTGGATGATCGGACTCTTCTTTCAGCCCAGCTCAGCAGTATTTATAAAGCTCCTTAAAAACAGCTGCAGCTGAAACAAAGTGTTGAAGACTTAAAATATAAGATGTGAACAATAAAACAAAAATAAATAAAATGGCAACAATAAAATCCAAGGAGTAGAAACGGGTGTTAAGATTAGTTTTAAAAACGGACAGTGAAGCCTGTCTGATGCTCATTCCACAGCCGAGAGGAGAAGGGAGAGAAGCTCTGTCTGGACCTCGGTATCTTCCTCCAAGAGAGACGCTCGCCGGCCTGCAGAGAAAGATCACGTCAGCTGCTTGGTACCTTTTTCTTTCGGTCACGACCCAACGTTGAGGACCTTCACCACATTGCCCACGGTTCCTCGTCCGATCACCTGGTGAATACTGAATCTCCTGGACACGACACGCCACCCTTTCCCGTGCTGATCCACATCCTATATGCTTCGCGCTCAGCAGCAGACTGTTCCAGTGAACGCTGGAGGGCCTCTACCAATATTCACCACTAATGAACCAAAAACATCTCAGGAAAGACAAACACTGAAGGAAACTCCCACTGTCATCAAGAAATCAAGTCTAATTTTAACAGTTTTTAGCCGTTTTCCTCTGTCTTCCTGGCAATAAGACAATTTATTCAAAGAGGAAACTGTGAGCAAATTGCGTGCTGAATAATGAAAGGAAAAACAATTGTTACTGACAATGAGAGTGCATGACTCAAAAAGGTTAGACTTCACACTGAGATTGAAGCAATTTTTTTTTTTTTTGATTCAATTTCTGTGTTTTTTCCCTTTTTCACTCTTTTGGTAAAATATGCCAAAACATTTCATTTCGTGACGCCATGTTTGATTAAAATAAACATCACACTTAAAACCAGTGTGGGAGACAGAACAGTGTGTCTTCTTTATTAAATCCAGTTTGATAAAATTAGATGAAAAGGTTTGAAAATTTGAGAGATTTGAAGAAGACGGACATTATCATGTAACACACTTCCTCCCATGATGGACAGCGACAGCGAGCAGATTGATCTCATAAAAACAGTGTTTTGAGATTAAATTCCACGCAGATTGGCCACGTATGTAAACGTGAGTAAAACAGTATAAAAGATCAGGGGAATGGCGGCACGCAATCATCCGCTATTATCCAATTTGAGATTATTCATTATTGTACGACTGCAAACCATCTGGGGTGATTTCAGAATGACTACGTTTCCGATTCTTATCGATTGATCTTAGACTGTTGACATATAACCCCGGAACAACCAGTCTGCCACAGTCCGCAGCAAGAAGTTAAACTCAGACGGCTTCGGACTGCGGCGTATTGATTTCACATCATTTCACAACGCATTTCATAAAGCCATGTTCCAGACAACTTCACTATCTGTGACAGAACGCAGCCCAGCGTGAAACAGACTTTAGTCTCCTGAGATCTCGAGCATTTTGTGTTTTTGGAATTTTGGTCACAGAACAAATCGCAATAAACTTTAATGATGGCGAGAAGAGAGTCTTTGTTAATTCCAGGTGACTCTCTACTCCAACAAACATTTCATTTTCTGCCATCTCTGGTCGTTCCTGTTGGTGTGTGTCTGCTGACGGATCTGTCTCCAGGAAACCTCGATGCTTCACAGGACATAAGATCAGCTTCCGGCTTGGTTTCTCTCTGTCTCTCCTCCAGCAGTCTTTCCAGCACCGATGCTTTGTTTAGCTTTAGTTTTAACTTTGATTCTGCATCAGCGACATTCAGCACTATTTTTCATTTGCATCCAGAGTCTTTCCTGTGTCTGTCATGATTTTCAAGTTGGGTTTTGACAGCAGAGACTCAGCGTTTTAGTGACTCCGGGCGCCGTTGTCGTGCAAACGGACACGATAAACATCTTGAAAGTTTTCAGTTTTCCGAGGCCTTTGTTTTTGTAGCCTGTTCAGTATCTTGAGAGTCTGTTTTGGTATATTTTGATTGACCTGTTTTTGTAACGCTGCCATGCTTTACTGCTTCTGTTTGGAAAAAGCATTTAGTTTTGCTCATTAGGGCTATTGTTTGAAATATTGTCTGCTTGGTTTCTCTGCCCACTTCTTGAAGATCGAAGCTAAGCAGGAGTGCTCAGCCTTGTGTTGACTACGAGGACACACGAGCGCATCCGGGAAATGTTCACTTTTTAAAGAATCTATATAGTTAACAACATGTTATTTTCACGTGTGTGTTCGTCCTGCCAGAATCCCTCGTGCAACTCCACTTATTTCCTCGTCTAGTTTCTCTCACTCACCGTCTGCTGAATTAATGATGAACCCCAAAGCATCAAACACAAGTCAGTAAGAGGCGATCAGAAGACGACACGGAAGAGTGTTTAGGCACAAAAACACTCCGGTGGACTCTGTGTGTACGTAACGTCCCTCGATTGGGGACAAAATTCTGCAGCGAAACAATAACGTGACAAAAGAAATCCTTTTTCTGTTTGATGCAGTGCCCTTCGTCCCCCACAATGCACAGATAATAAGCATCATTACAGTTATTTCATTGCACTTTCAACTCATACTTTGCACATCAGATCTAATCGATATGTGTCTGAATAACAGACCGTTTAAAAGTTGAACTGAACAAAAAGGAACATTTTTCCATACTTTTATAACAATACTGGAAGTCCATTATTCATTTAGTATAATGGATCAAGAGTCATTAACTTTTCTTTTTTATATATATATATAAATTTCTGTCACCTTATTTTCTCTCAGGGAAACATGTGAGTCCACAGCTCTCTGAGTTACTTCAACACTTAATGACAGAGCTAAGTTAGACAGTTTCACTCTTGATGGTTGGTTTGTGCAAACTACAAATCGCCTGAAAAAGCTGCTCATGGCTTTGTTTTAATGCTACATGTACTGTACATGCTGGCGGCTAGCTCCAGTTAGCATTAGCTAAGCTAACAGCACTGCATGGGTTATTCTAAAAACTTACTTATTAACTAAGTTCAGCTGAAGTTATATCCTTTAGTACAGCGATGATGCTCTGTAATCTGGATTAGCTGCTTCATGAACGAATGACGATGAGAAGAATCAACCAAAAGGTAAAGATATTTAGGTTTTCTGTGGGACTGTGATTTCCAGCATGTTGATTCAAAACACTAGGCGGTCTGAGCTTTGCACAAGTACATAAAACATGCATCTTAAGCATAAAACAGCCCTGATATTACACAGGATACAGAAATTTAACCTAAAGATGGACATATACATCACTGACAGGCTGAACTAGTGATGAGATCCCACTGAGTGTGAGTAAAGCCATTCAAAAGAGTGTCGCTGCTGAAAAGACTGTCGAGCATCACTTTGATCACAGTTCATAAAACATTAACGGAAAGTCACCAAAGCCAAAGAAAGGTGCACCGTCTCCATTTCCTGTGTTTGATCTCTGCCTGGATTCTCACCGGCAAACACAGCAGAGGTGGATGAGACTGTAACTTCCTCCACCTGTATCTGACCGCAGCTTGTTTTCTGTAGATTGAAGACTTTTTTTCTCTGTTATTATTTTTAGTGTTCCCACATTTACTTATTTATTTATTTATTTATTTATTTTCCTCCTGTATTTGTTTTCGATGCTTGAATCTGTATTTGCTCCCTTTTGGATGATCTGAACTGTCCAGACCTCTCCGGTCATCGGGGTCAGGTCAGGACTGAACATGAAGACGTTTCTTCCATTTTAATGTGCCTTGTATCAGGAAAAAAAGGAAGAAAAAAAACAGAAATATAAAAGTCTGCTTCACTCCTGGGCTCATTCACAGTGCCCACATCCTTATCCAACCTCGCCACATTCAACGAGCCGGAAAAAAAAAAAAAAAAATTTAAAAGTTCTGCTTTTTCTCACATTTTATGCATTTCTTAGATATTTGCCATTTTCTTTTTCTTCTCAATTTGATAGTGTGCAGAGCAGAGGTGATCTCACAATTTTCGGTTCTCCATTTTACCCGTGCAGAACGTCTCCATGCATGATGTAGATTCTCAATCCAGCGTTTGTTTTGGGGGTCATGGTCCCAGATCGTCTCAGCACTGCAGAGCAGCACTGCAGAGCCAACACTTCATTTCAGATTTCATGCCTGATGGTCTTGCAATTAATTTCCCTCAATTCATACATTTCTGTTCCTCTATCTCAAAATTCTCAGACTTTGTTTACACAATGTTGTTTTCATGTTGTCTCCACATGTGATCCAGATGTTGGTGTACTGAACGTACACTTCTTTTGGAGAGGCGCTGTTAATTTCAAGAGTGAATAGCCTCCTGCTGAATTCAGTCCCACTCGTGACTTGCCAAGGCTGCTTGCTATTCGTGGTGTGCAGGCGCAGTGTCGGCACTTCAGAAAAGTTTTTGAAAAGTTGAGTTATCAACGGCTCCAAACACCATTGTCATGTCGATGGACACCCAAACTGAAAGTTTTTCGTTTTCACTTCAAAACGTTGTGTGAGAGGGGCTTGTAGTCGTAAGAGGACAGGATTGCACCGACTGGGTAAAGACACTGTTTGTTTCGTTGATCCTCTCTGAGCAGGAGCCCCAACAAGCAGCAGTGTTTGCAGAGAAAAGCACATAACTCGGCTCCTGGCTTCCCGTCTCCTCGCTGTCGGCTGCATTCATTGGACTTTGAAGGCATCATTATAAGGAATTCAATTTCAGATGTTGACTCTCCGCTGCAGGTGTGAATTTTTCCCCTCAGAGCCATACCGCACGTCGTATTTCCTGCAAATTTTTACAGCGGTGGCAGTAAACAGCATTGTGCTGAAGAGTCTGGGAAGCGGCTGAGGGTGTTTTAGTGTAATGGGATTCGGCGGCAGCGGGACCGTCTGCTCAGCAGCTCTGACTGATGGTGTCATCTCTGACGAGTCCCACAGTGAAGCCCGGCCTGGACTGGAAATGAGTGACTCCTCCAAATCAGTCATGAGTGGCATGAAGCACCGCGGCGAGACGGCTCCGGCGGCCGGGCTGCTCTTCATTGCGGTGATTTCCTACTCCGGGCTTTGTAAGACTGCACAAGAAAAAAAAAAAAAAAAAAAAACCAGCTCTGCCGTTCCGTCCGAGCCATTCTTTCCTGAGTGTAATCCAGCGTGCTCAGAGAGGATCAAGTGAAATGGAGTTTGTGTCCTTTGCATCCTGTCTGTGATACCGCCTCAGTACGGAAAAACATGCTGAAGGGCAGCACCGAATCGTGTGTGTGTGTGTGTGTGTGTGTGTGTGTGTGTGTGTGTGTGTGTGTGTGTGTGTGTGTGTGTGTGTGTGTGTGTGTGTCATGAAAGGATGATAGCACATCATGTTTCATTTCTACTATCTATCCTTTTTTTTTATTATTATTTCTGGAGAGGTCTTCAAAATAAGGCTCCAGTCCAATTCCCGCTGCACACGAAGGCCTGTCAGCTGGTTCATGTGGATGCACAGATCTCACACAAACACAGCGGCCCCGTCTGATGTCCTCACATCTCTTTGCTTCGCTCCCCCACGTGCCCCCTCCATCATATCTCGTCCTTGTAGACTGTATCGGCTCAGCCATTCTCTCCGCAGAAGTAAAAACTGTTGTAGTGGCAAATCTCGGAGCGTAATCTCACCTGAGTCGATGTCAGAGCCGCGGCTGACGGTGTTTTCCAATCTCAGCTCGGAACACTCATGTGATTAAACTGCTGAGCCAAATCGGATATGAGGCGCCGTGGTGGTGGCGGCGGCGGCGACGGGGGTAAGAAAACATGTTTCCAGGCCCGCATGGGGACCGTGTGTGGTGAAAACAGCACGAACTCTGAGCGGGGACGGTCATGCAAGACGCTTTCTGCCGGCGCTCATGAGCTCTGATGGCAGAAATAAAGGCAGACGGCACAACAATGACTTTGGCAGATGTGGGATATGGTGGCATTGATGCAATCTGCTGCAAGTCTGGAAACAGGCTGAACAAAAAGCCACGTAGGCTGCAATAAGCCGTGCATGTTCAACAATGTTGTGGAAGAGGTTGTGATCTGCACCGTACGCGAGCGTGACATCGCCGGGATAAACTCAGTTTGTCAGATGAGGAAAGAACTGCAGTCAAAATAAGAGGCGATTACGTTTGAGGCTGCAAAGCATGTCAAAACAACTCGTTACACGGCGTCACTTTGCAGTTCCAGCTTTTAGTTCAGCCACTCAGGCGCGTCTGCAAAGTTTGAGCAGAAAGTGAAGTTGAAGCACGTTGGGGAACGCTGACCTGTTCTCACCTCCCATGAAAACTTTAGCAAGAAGTCGCCTCGTGGTTAAAGGGCCACTGCTTTATACCAGTGAGCTTCCAACCTTGGGTTTGAGGCCTTTCCTGCAGTTATGCTGTAAAAATGTCTCACACATGTCAAATAAACAAGAACAAGACAAAACTTTATGGAATATAGTGCAGCGATGTCAAACATACGGCATAGTTTCATTCTGAGTGGACCAGATCTTCTTCAAAATAGTGCTATAGTAACCTTTAAATGAACATTTCAAGTTTTTGAAATGTTTGGTATACATACATTAAGGAGTACATACATTAAAACATAATCACGACCATGGGTGCCATGCTAAGTCTTGGCATTCATGTGAATTTTTCAAACAAAGAAGGAATTATCAGTGAAATATCTGTGACTCACCAACTTCATTAATATCACAAAAGAGATGCAAATCCACCAGCAGGGGAGCGAGCTAATAGGCCATGAAATGAGAAGCACAGAGAAACACTAATCGAGAGAAAAAAAATGAAGAATGGGATGCTGCAAAAACAATGCAAGCTACTCCAAATAGTGATGAAGACGATCAAATTCAGAGTGACTCCAAAGAAACACCAAAACAGCCAAAGGATTTCACTTTTAAAAAATACCACGAACAACTGAAAAACAATGACAAAGTGATCCACAAAGAAACCTGCAGAACCAGACTCAGAGGCGGAGATTTGACAGGCACGAGTGTAAAAATATTGGCATAAGAAGATGAGTTCGTCCATTAGCTGCACACCTGAAGACGGCAGATCACAGACTTTCAGTTCCAGATTCAACTTCCTCATAACGTTCACCTGCCAGGTCCCGGTGACATTTAGTTGATTGTATGGCTCAGAGGAGATCTGCCAACCCTGCAATGCCCCAAATTAAGCTGTAAATCTGCTCTGGCTTCAGAAGCACGCAGACTGGAGGAAAAACACAGAGCAGCTGATCAGCTTTGCAGGACGAGGAGGGCCCGAGACGTCCACCAACCCCGTCCGATGGTTCCATCCAGAGCTCAGATTTTCACTTCAATTGATCTGCGACCAGGACGCCGTTCTGTGGTTTGCCGCCGTTACAAAAGGATGTGGACTCCTCTGAAGATGAAAAAACGTGCAGTGAACTCCTGCCTCCATGATCCAGACACACTTTCCCATGTGTCTGGTTAATCCAGAATGTCTGGATGATTTAAATGATGACAAACAAACAAAACTTTTCATTGCATGTAAAACATGCTCAGGAATTGTGTTATTCCTTATAAACTCGTAAGAAAATGAAAATGCGTTTGTCTATGTAACAATACTGTGTTCCTTATACGTTTGGGGGTCTTTCGATGCAGAGTTTGCATGTTCTCCATCCCCAGGTTTCTAAAAGCCAGCTGAGGTTCATGGCAGAATCGAAATTGCATCTCGAGGTGAATGTTGATGTTATCAAATGACAAACTTTTAACCCCATCCCTTTCATTCTGTATGTGAAGTGCACCATGGTGCAAACTGGGAGCGCTGTGGTGCGTCTGGAGCTGCGTTGCTTTGTTTCGCCAGCAGCTCATTTGCATCAAGTAGAATCCGGCCAACTTTATGCAGATGAGCCAAGACCTGATGCGTAGTGAATCTTTGGTAAAAGGTCTAAACTGGCTGTAGCGAAACCAAAACCGGGACCAGATTCAACAACTGAACAGCGGATTTCTCACTTTGAATGTTTTTCGAAATACGTCACACTGAACTGCTTCTGTAATAAAAGAGGAAGTTTTTAACTGAGGTACCAGATATCAGAGGTCTGAATAATGGAGTTAGGAGTGTTTTAACAGCTGAGAAAAGTAGAATGGTCTGTTCTAAGAGGAAATCGTCTGCAGGAGATTCATGGAAACCTCCGACCAACGCTTCCTGAAGAGCACAGGAGTCACTAACCTCTGACAGCACAGAGGAGGCAAGGGTCAGAGGGCAAGCAGCAGGGGACAGCAGGAAGACGTTCTTAATGTCCAGGATGAATACAGAAGCATCAATGAACGGCCAGACTTATCTCAGCTGATGACCTCTCGGCGGCCTGCTACGACACTGGCGGCGGTGCAGTCATTTCCCCGTGCCTTCAAACAGCAAGGAACTCTGGGTACACTGACACCCAGACACAAAACTGCAACAAGCAGACGGGGATGAAAGCTGAGCCTAAACACACGCAAATGGACCTTGAACGTGAACATCTCTCTAAAATGAGATTTAAATTGAGTCGTGTAAGTTACAGACAGACTGTGAAAGGACAAAACAATCAGCTAGATCTACAAAAAAAATCTCCAATACGAGCGGCAAAATGATGTAAATTGAGCAGAAAGACAAGTAAATTGATGGATAAAGACACTGGGGTAAAAAAAAAAAAAGGTCATTTTGTCTGAAGAAGAAGCAGAAACACAGACAAAGTCAAACTCTCACATTCCTGCTGTGCTGAAGAAGAAAGACAAAAATCTACAAGCAACTCAAAAAAGCACAAAGTCATGCAGATCAATGTCTTTAACTGTGGAAACCAGGTGATTTTTCTTAAGTCCTGAAGAGGCAGAACAGGTTGAAAAGCCTGCAGCATGAAGCCGTACAGGAATAAAAACAGGCATTTCTGTGGTTCTGTAATAGATTTTTTTTTTTTTTCTGTTTGTTAAGGTGTGCTGGCCTGATCTCACCGCTTCATTGGTTCAATAGAACGAGTCAAATCTCAAAAGCTGTAAATATATACATGCAGGCAGCACACTGTGTGCCGAGCACGGCTGTCAAAAGGCTGAACCCCGGTGCGGCTGCTCCCTTCAGGAGAAGCCCGCTTGTGCATCCAGTCCTTCAGATGTTCCAAATCAATCGCCTTCCAAAGTGAATCTTCAAAATCAGTCCGTCCCATAACTGCGGGGCTGGAGAACAGTGTTTAAAGCTGCTACTGACACACGAGTGACCTTTTTACGTCTCAAACGGCTCCGGCTGTGTTCTGGCGAGTCAACAGGAGGGTCATAAATCTTTCTGGAGAGCTCGCCTTGAACGCGGGTGACCAAATCAAACGCGGGGCTTCGTATTGATTCCTCTTCAGGTGTTTCTTCTACTGTCAGAGAAACCCGCTCCAGTCAGTGTTACTGTTTTAGCCCGGTACAGACCGTAAATTTGTCTGCGGTAAGGTTCAGAGTCAGTGAAGTGTACTCTGGTGCCAACTTCAGATCAACACCGGAGGTCAGCTGCTTCTCATCTCATTTTTTTTTTTTTCCGAGGAGATGATAATAAAACAGAGAATGACTCAAAGATACAATACAATAAAATGATGAAACACACAGTATTCATGCTACATAACAATCCACAGGTTAATTGACACACCCATTCCCACCACTTAGCAACACAGAAAATAAAAACATAGAAGTTAGAAACACAGAGTTCTAATAGAGTTTTATTCTGGTTTTCTACTAATCAAATCTAATCTGTGAACAGGTAAGGTCTTCAGACCCAACAAACCTGTCCTGGACTCAATAGCAAGACCTTCTGTGCTCAAGATACAAAAACAACCTCATTATTAACCTGATAATCTCTGAATCCCACAAGAAGCTGACAGTCAGTCAGTCAGTCAGTCAGTCAGTCGTCCCCATGAACGCCGTCAGCAAAAAAGGATCACCGCTCTCTTCTGTTCCAGGCCCTCAAGCTTCCCCAGAGGGAGGCGTGTCTCCTGGTAGGGTCACCCAAGCCAGAAAGGTCAAAGGGTAGAGACTTGATGAAGAGTTGGACACAGGACTGAATAATCCTGTTTCGTAAAACACTTCGATTACGGGAACGACAACGGAACAAATCAACACTACAAGGAGTAATCAGGCAATTAACAGGAGTGTATTTTAATTAGAAATATGTCAAAATGGCATAAACTAACAGTTATGACCCGACGTTACAGAAAAGCCAGTGAAGTGGATAATTGTTCATGATTACTGTTTCACACTGTTAATTACCGTCAGCATGCTGAAACTGACCGGATCAGGCTGATTGGCTGGTTGATAAAAACAGAGAGGGAATCTGTCAATCACTCCACCTCCCACCAATCACTGGGTAACCCACAAATGGTACGCTCCACTTCCAGTCAAATCCCGGGAATCCGCCCGACTCTGGGAGTTGTCGGCTCGGGGAGTGTCGCCTCCGGCCCTGAATCTTTGACTCACTTTTGGAACTTGAAAAAAAAAAAAATCTTTAGTTTGAAAAGAAAATCAGTTCATCATCATGGAGAGAGACTGACGACCTGCGGTGAATGTCGTGTCTTGGAGACACGACGGGTGCAGACTGCGCTCTGAATTTTACCCGCCTTCATACATTTCTGCAAAGCCCTGCAAAACAAACCAGCGTGAAGCCAGACATTTGAAGCATTTGAATGTGTGCATCCACATTCAGAGCTGTCTCCCCTGAAAGAATCCTTAAGGAAACCTCCCGGCGTGCTGCAGGGCAACAGATTTATGGACATAAGTCTTGTTTATTTGTATTCTTGAACTGTTATTGGGATTATTTTGGCCCCATGCTGTGCTGCGCGGGGTTCCTGACGCTTCAGTACTCACATTAGAGTCACTGTCAGACCTCCTGATGAACCGCCTTTGTGCAATATGTGCTAAACACTTCTGTGATCAGCAGCTATTGTGTCTCATCACTGATGAAATACGATGAGAAAGCAGCCTGATAAACAAAAAATTAACATTAAGCTCAATGAGCCGTACAGCATGGTAGTGCCTGCCTCTGTTCCTTCACAGTGAAAATGCCTCAGTTCAGTTCCGGTGAGTTTTCATGTTCTTCCTTTTCTACATTTAGTTTTTTCTA
Organism: Salarias fasciatus; assembly: GCF_902148845.1. Classification (NCBI taxonomy): domain Eukaryota; kingdom Metazoa; phylum Chordata; class Actinopteri; order Blenniiformes; family Blenniidae; genus Salarias; species Salarias fasciatus. The sequence goes on along the minus strand of NC_043750.1, from coordinate 31,130,313 downwards.
CGAAGACTCAGGCTTTTGTCAACAAAAAGTCAGACTGCGATCATGTTTCGCTATTTAGTGATTCTCATTGTGTCATAAAAAGACAAGGACTCAAAATTCTTCTCATTTGCAAACTTCTGATTTTTCATGAGCGTCAGGAGTGGAATCAAGACTAACTTTGCTCCAGGAGGCAGAAGAAACCATCACAAAGAGTCACCAAGCCAGGCTGGATGCTCCGCCGCTCCACATCTCCAGAGACAGACGCTGTGAAGCCGTCCTCAAGCTTCTTCAGAGACCATCCTCAGGAGCAGCTGACTGAGGAACTTGAAAAGCAGGAAGCTAAAGAAGAGCTTGATCTCCAGTGGTTTGCCTTCCCGTCTTGCAGCGCTGATGTAGAAATGTGGTCCCAGGCGTGCCGGTATGTTGGATGTTGTTACACTCGGCCCCGAGGCTCAATTTCAGGTCCAATTCTTCCTAACGTATCTCTGCTTCCTCTCAGGGACGTCATCAGGGGACGTCATCTGGACTCTGAGCTTAGTCTTATTCCTCATGTAAAGGATTTCATTATCTTAGTAATATATCCCGAGTCCGCCCGTGCTGATGCACGTCTGATTTCTGGTCGCTGTATTTCATTGTACTAAAAGTGTTACATAAATAAAGTTTGATGGGATTTCAGTCATGCAGCTGATCAGACCTTGAATCAGTCCATTCTCCGTACCACTCCTTGCAGCTGTTCCTCATTCCAGTTGGTGGCTTTTACCTCCAATGTGAGGAACCCTGGTTCAAATTCCAATGTGGCAGGAATGACATTCCATGTAAAAACTAGGTGAAGCTCTGTTTTTAAAAGAAACCTTTTTCTGCATTTGGGGTTCTGTTTAAACTCTGGGTGAGAATGATCTCACATGTTAAAGACTAGAAGAGTTTTTGCTCTTTTAATTGAAACAATAATCTGGACAGTTTTCATTCAATAAAGTTATTCAGCCATACTCCAGTGCTGAAGGATGGACACACTTGCTATTGAGCTTGTGGATCACACATGAAAGCCTTTTAATTTCTGGTATTACAAAGTGAACTAGCTGGAGTGTCAGTGGGAATGTTCTGGGATAAAAACCTACAGTTTGTGACATGTTTTCTGTCATCCAGCAGTGGTTGTTCTGCCAGAGGCTGAGCTCATGCAACGCGCTCGCCAACTGCTGGTGACTCCAATCCAAAAGCCTCATCACAATCAGCGGTTATTGTCCTGTTTGCCTCTGAAATAAATTCCAGCTCTGGGGAAAAGAAATTTGGTCTACTAATTGTCACACTGCTTAAACTTCAGTAGTTGGCAGTTCAGTTAAGTGGTGGCAAAACGTTGGGGGTGGGAGGGGGCTCGTCGGGGGGCAACATGCAGTCCAAGAGCATCGCACTCAATGAACACCAACAACTATAAAGCTACAACGCAAGAAATATGAATGCAAAAAGTCCTGAACAACACAGATTAAATTACTTCCAAAAACGGCTTTGAAGGTTTCGCATGTTTGGAAACATTCTGGTATGCATCGTCTCATCCTGATGTTCTCGGTTTGTTCTCTGTTCTCACGCCGCATCTTCTCTTGTGTTTCCTGACGTCACAATGTTTCACACTCCCTGCCTGTGTTCAGGCTCTTTCTGCTCTCTCCTCATGTCCTCTTTTGTGCTCCCACTCGCCTCGTGTCCTCCCTTGATTGTGTGTGTATATAAGTGCCTTCCACAGATTTCTGTTTTGTCACTTCATCTATTCTGCCTGCCCTGCTCAGTTTCCCCTCTCTCCTAAGCTGTGTCCCTCTGTTTATCCTCGACTCTTTCTCCTCAGCATTTTAAGTTGGACTTGTTTTTCTTTCCTTTTGGTGAAAAGGAGCTTTGAATTTAGACATTTTTGAAAGATTTCTCTGTCATTTTGCAGACTCCAGAATGTGTGTGCTGCTCACTCATTGGTGCTTCTCCATATATTTACATTTACTTCACTACATCAACATCAGAAATGGAAAATCATTTCTAACAGATCTGGGACCTTAGAGTCACCAATAAACCTCAAAGTGATGTTTTGTTCCTTGAGTCAAAACCTGAGGACCCTTTAAAAATCCACGCATGCACAAGGAAAAGATGCAAATACCACACAGAGAGATGCTCAAGCATCATACAGTGACGGCGCTAAATATCACTCTGCCATGGAAACCCTTCAGAGCTCTACTTTTACCAAAACAATCAGATCCTAACTGGACAAATCAGGTATCGAAAATGAACATGCCAATCAGAAGCTGATCTGCAAACTGCGGATCCGGCCTGAAAGGCATACAAATGAACACACTGTTGCTTCAAAATGTTTTTACCTCTATGAGTATGGAATATGGAGTGTTTGCTTGCAAAACACTGGAGGGAATTCATGTCTTATTGTGGCATCAGGCATTTTACCAGCTGGCTCCCCGTGACTTTTGTTTGTCAACTTAATTCTAATACTTTCTCAGTTCTCTGACTCTCCTTTCCTTTTCCCTATTTCAGATTTATCTGCTTTATCACTCTGACATGTGTGATAATGTTCTCCACCAACACGTACACAGCCATATATTTCACCAAGGTGTCATGTCATGTTTCATATTTGCAAGCGAAATCATTCATTCTTACTCAGTCACCTGCACAATGCATGCAGACTGAATGTTCTATATTTATGCGGAGTGTTAATGAATCAGATCATACTTCTTTATCCCACTCGACACCTCTCATCTATGCTTCAACTCCCCGCCAACAAAGCGTGTTTGATTCAGTTATAATAGCTCTACAAATGCATGTATAGAGGTGGGGATCAATGCATTGTTATGAAGATGCAGACAGTCAGCCATCGATTGATCACTCTGAACTGTACACGAGTACAGGAAGGAAACCAGAACATGCATGAAACGGCTTCATCCTGAAGGCGCACGGTTTGAAAAGACGTTTTCAGAATCTCGATAGGGAACCGTTGAGGGAAAATTGATTCAATTACAAAAATGTTATTGAAAGCCTGAGTTCATTGGAGGTGGGTGTAAATGGAGGTGTCAGAATGAGAAGGCTGATGGGGGCTAATGTGTTGGGGAGCTCCCCTCCCTGTACCTGCTCCTGTTCTCCATCATGCCGCCCTGGGCTGAAACAGAGGTAAATTGATGAAATTGTGATTCAGACAGCAGTGGTGGTCCAATCAATTGCTTTTCAGATGCTTTGCTTTCACTGGCCCGGCATTTTAAACACTCGTCGGCGCCTCGCTTCTCTTTTTTTCTGATGCAAGACGCTTCCGTCGAGCCTCCTCCTTCTTCCAAATGATGCATTGACGGTGTCAAACCAGCCATATGCGAACCGACTGAGGGGCAAGGCAGAGATGTTTAATATGGCAGTTAAACTCAAATGCAGCAGAGACTGCGGTTTGATCCAGTGGAGGACAAATGGTGGTAATAGACAGTCATCGGGGAGATGCCGATACGAAACGCATCTCCTTTGTGTCATCACTTTAGAATAATTGTGTTTTAGAGTAGATAAATGTGACCTTGTGCTTGAGGCAGCACGTCTTTTTCTTCCCACTTTTGCAGACTTAAAATGTAAACAAGTCACAGAGGAGAACAGCCGTCTGACACCGCTCCTGACCATGATGATTAAAAAGACCCTCACTGTTCATATACATGCGATTTGTTAACTTTTCCAACCCTACAGGAGCTAAATCACCTAAATCCTGTGTTCATTACATCCAGATGATCTACAGACACACATCTGTGTGTTGGTGTATGTAGAAGTGTGTGAAATGTAGCTTGTGATTCATGATAGGATCATCATAACACACAAAAGTTGCGACTTTCAACATTCCCAGAGACTGCAGACTTATCAGACATTTGTCATGACATTTTTATCATTTTCAGTTTTTTTTTTTTTTTTTTGCTTCTTAAGCTTTATCAAAATTTGTGGTACATCTCAGAGATCAAATGATTGTATAGCAAACAAAATAACATTTTAACTGTCCTGTCCATAGTGATAAAAATCCCACAGAAACTCCCACTGTGGAAAAGGCCCCATTTGTAGTGAAAACGCATCGTTCTGCTTTTTCTTTTCAGAAAATGTTCACATTTACAAAGGGAAACCCAATCAATCAAAGTTAAATGGGAGAGTTCTATTTTTTTAATTCTATTTTAAGAAATAAATGTGGCTTTCGTGTCTGTCATTTTTGTGTTAAAGTCTTGTTTTTTGTGTGTTAGGCTTAACCAACTACTGGATGAAAAAAATGAACTCCTATTTAAACAAATAATGAATAATTAACTGCAATTCTACTTCAGTTGATTGACTTTTGAAGCTCTTTTAGTTTTTCTCCTACTGATGCATGTTGTTGTACAAACGAGCATTTCTGGGCAAAAAAAAAAAAAAACAGTCAAAAATCAATTACTGTCACTACATCTAAACACTGAAAGAATGATTCAAAAATTAACGATGAATGGGAAAACTGTAAGGGTTTTTCTTCTCAGACTCATATTGATCAACAGCACAGCGAAGAAGGAGGGCAGGTCAGACACAACCTGCTGAAGTGACATGATAATTATGGTCCATGGATCTTCATGCTGTCCATGCACGTACGTGCACGCGCGCGCATCTTGCGGCGAGCCGAGCGCGACCGTCTTTACGTCGGCCCATATGTGCATACTTGTTTGCCTGCACATGTGAGAGTGTGCGGGGTTGCATCTGGCCCGTCTACGATATTTCACATTTCCATTCAGGCAGAGGGAAAGCAGGCTGGCGCCTAATGAGCCGATTACCGGGAGCAGCATATGGTGTGTCCTGTATGCTTCTCCTGGCTCCACCATTAGCGCTGATGAGGGCTGGGAGAGATGTGGAGACTGGGCGGGTCGGCTGCGGGGAGAGAAAGCGCAGATATGGCTCTGCTTTCGACACACACGGCCCAATCTCTCCGGAGGGGGAAAAAAACACAAAAGGAGAGAAAAAGGAGCCGCGAGGTTTAGGAATTTCCTCCTTCATGTTATGTCGTTATGAAATTCCTGCAAGTCCACTTCACACGAGGGGCCAATGTGCCAGTTTTTTAATTAATGAGGAAATGCTTCGGGCCGGTCCAACTGACGCATATTTTCAGGAACGGAGGAAAGCATGAGAACATGTCACCCAGCTCTGCCTGGTTCTGAAAAGACTCCCTTCATTAAAAATAAAACATTCCACTGTTTCCTCCTGTGTGGATTCCTACAGGTGCACGGTGGGACAGCATGCATGTGTCTTTCAAGCAAAATCAGCCTTTACTTTTCTCTATAGGTGAATATATATTACACATCATTATCATATACCAGTGCAGAAAAATCTACCAGTGACTCACAAATAATCCCGCTACACAAAAAAAAAAAAAAAAAGAAAAGAAAACACTTATGTATGATTGTTAATACCACTGATTGTTGCTTTTTCTTTTTAATTTGGATTTATTTCATGTCTCCTTTTAAATTATGAGGTTGAGGATCAGTGCAGTTGAGGAAAACTGTTCAGTGATAGTTTCCTATAGCTCCTGCAGAGTCACAGTGTTTCAGGAATATGGCTTCAAATGAGCATTACAGCCATCTGTACACTATAATCTGACTATATGGTTAAAGTCTATAGACTCCATACCATTGATTGATCTTGTTTACTCCATTAGTAATTCCACTGTGCATCCCCTCAAGGAGCTCTGATTTACTGAAACATTACAGTGAAGCCAAGCACTGCTGGACACACACCACCCATTCTCACCAACATACGAAAGCAAGAATCCTCAATATTCATCTGGAACTCCCCAAATCTGCTCAGTTGCTTGACTGCATCGAATTTTCTTCATGTGGACATGAATCATGACATTAGCTCATTGTGGATCACCTTCTTCAAAAAAGTCAATGAATTGGAACTCTTTATTGTTTGTTTGTTTGGTTGTTTGTTTGTTTTGGTGCCCATAAATGCATTTTTGGGATTTTTTTTTTTTTTTCAGTTTATACTGCTTTGGACCAAAAAGACCACTTATTCTGCCTTTTTAAGTGTTTTAGTAAATTATTCTTCTAAACAAATGTTAATCTTTTCCTGGCCTTCATGCGAAACAGCACTTTTCTATGGTTTTTTTTCACTTTGTGTTTACATTCATGATTGTTCTGGGTATTTTTTTGAATAAAATCTTTTGTTTTTGTCTCAGTTAATTCTTTGATTTTGAGTATTTTCATCCCTTGTTTCAAACCAGTGATGAAGACGGGAGACTCCAGATGAAACATGTCAAACCTGTGTTTCAAAAACTTCCATGTATGAAGAGAAGAAAGCGACAGTTCTGATAAACAAACTAAAAGAAAAGAAAGAAACCGTCTCGTGTGCAGACGGGGAGTGGTCAGGAAGAGCAGTCACTTATTGAGAGATGGTCAGAAGATGATAAATCGTGGCTGTTAGCCGTTAGCCGCTATCCGCTAGCTGGCGGCGGGACTTCCAGTATCGGTTCGCACCAATCAAATGAGCCGGATTTCTTCTTCTGTCAGTGTGCTCAGTGTTCATTACGGCCGACAGCGCCCCCAAAGGAGCAGCTGCTGTAACTGCACAACGTTGTCCATGTGTTTGGTCCGTCGATTGTCGGCTCTCCGAAGTGAAGTGTGCAGCAACGCAAACCAAGAGAGAACCGAGTGGCAGACTGTCCTGGTGTGGAAGAAGCCAAAGTCAAACCAGGATTTTAGTGTTCAGCTGAACCAGTTTGAAAACACTCCTCCATCTTCTGCTTCCACTTTATCCAAGTTAGCATCACTGTGAGCTGGAGCCAGCCCGGCTGACATATGGCTAAAGGCAGGGAACTTCCTGGACATGCTGCCGCACACACACACACACACACACACACACACATATGCACACACATACGCACAAGCAATTTGGAGTCACCAATTAACTGAACCAACATGTGAGGGAAAAGCCAAAGCACTTGGAGAGAAGCCCAAACACTCAGAGCATTAACATACAAACTCCACACAGGAAGGCCTTCAGCCAGAAATCAAACCAGGGCCCGCACCACGTGAGGCTAAAGTGCTTACCACTTCTCCACTGTGCAAAGCTGATGTGGTGTCGAATAATTGCATGAAGCTCTAAATTATCATCAAGCCACTGTCAAGGTGTAGACAGCTAATAGATTAAAGAGTGTAGCAGGAAGTGTTCAAAACTCACAGCTTCTTTTTTCCAGATAACTTTTCTACACATTTCTATATCTCAAAAAACTGAACCATTGGAACATACTGTCTCTAAAATTTATCTATGTCAACAACAAAAAAATTCACAGAAATTCAAACTGTTACAAGGATCACATTCAAGTGAAAATGCACGATTTTTGTTTTTATTATTACTTTTTATCTATTTATTGCATTGAAGAGATGAATTTGTTATTCCCTGTGACTTTCAACTCTAAACATGCCAAATCCCAGCAGAACATGGAGTCCTGACACTCTGGAAGCTGCCATCGTTGTTACTGTTCATCCACTGATCATGTGCAGAACAGCTATTCACCACATCGCATGCGCAGCGTCCGTTGCATGGACACGGAGTCAGAGGGATTCGAAAAGTTCCACGTCGGGAGCCATTTTCAAAAAGTTGCATTTTTCACTGCAGTCATTTAAACACCCAAAACACAATGAAAGTTTTCCATTTCCACTTGGGAGGTAAATTCGTCACAAATATCCTCGTCTTTCCAGTTAAAAATTGATGCAGCTGCATTCTCACAGATGAGTTTTATGGCCTCTGTCATCTTCAGGTCTGAGAATTTGAGAAAAGTTGACAACTAATAAACATTAAGTAGAAGATAAGAAATAGAATTTAATCGTAAAATGAGCTGCAATGTCAAACTGGATAATTATAGTTATATAATGAAAGCTTCAACCTACTGCATATTGTACTTGTCTGTGGAACCAGAAGCCATTTCAAACGGAGCCTTTGAGGACGAAACTTATTAAAATCTGGCATTTAACTGACAGGAAGCGTTGAAGTGAGAGAAAAAAAGGAAGCATGAAGCCCTGAAACACTGACTGCAACCTCACTTTGCAAATAAGCAACTTGATTAATTCTCGGCTATAGAAAATCCAGTAAAACACAATCTAAAATATTAATTTTAATGGTTCTTTAGTGGTGTGCACTGAATAGATTGTTTTTAAAAGAATTAAATGTTCATAACCTAATTCCCACACAGCTAATCTGCAGGTGTTATGAGAAGTATCCATCTTTCCTCAGCTTTTTATCGATTCTTCGCTACAGTGATCAGAAACTAAGTGGTGGATTCTTTTTGTGTTTCATCTCAAAGTCTCAGAGTTCCAGTCTTATACTAAATACCATGAGCCCCGTACTTTATCTTGAATATGCATGCCAGTATGGCCATAACATCTCCCCGGAGCGCCCGGGAAAACTTTGAAATATCTCAACTTAAATAATAAAATAATCCAAAATGAGAAGCCTTTTTATTAGTGCATAATTCAGGCTCATTGATTATTTATCGGCGCTGCTGGGGACTGACTGCAGTCTGAGAGGTTACCCAGCAAAGCCTCCTGCTCCGGAATGAAAGCGGAGGACTGCGGGACGGCCGGCGAAGTCTGAACTGAAGCGGATCCACCGTGGGATCGAGCAGGTTGTTGAAGAAATGGACTCTTTGTCATTCTATCAAGCCAATCTTTTCCTTTGACGAGCATAATCTCACTTTTTTGACTTCAGTCTTTTCAGTCTGGCTGAATCAGTCTTACTGCTCCTTCATCACAAAAGACCATCTAAACTCAATCAAAGCATCGTCTCGTGTTTCACTTTGTGTCAAATCTTCCTATCTGGAGTTATGTTGTACCTCGTCTCATTTACTGTCATCTGGTCTTATATTGTATAATCTTGTCTTATTCCGTTAGCTCTTGTCTTATGACTCCTAATATATATTGATCTTTTCTTGATGATGTTCTTAAAGCATCAGTAACTGTCTTACATGTCTCTTCTTCTTGAGTCTTGTGTAGTTTCCTGTTTTGCCTTGTGTTCCTTCGTTTCATCCTGTCCATTGACTTCACATTTTCCTCCCCAATTTTTAAGCATCTATTTAATACTCCGCTCTTTTCACGATCTCAGAAGCTATTTCCAGTGTTTTGAATGAAGTTTTATTAGTTTAACATTTATTTTATTCTGCTGTGAAGCACTTTGCACCTTTTCTTCGAAAAGTTCACCATAAATAAAGATGACTGTAATCAGCTGTTCTCTCTGATCTGGAAAAAAATTCAAGCTTTCTGTAATTTCAAAAGTCTCCAAGAAGTAGAAAAATGTTCTTCAGCAGACTGATGTGATCAACTTCCTGTTGTTGACAACAATTTGTGTATTTTTTTTTCCTTTTTTTTTTTCAATGATTGTCGAGCAAATCAAAAGTTGATGCCAATATTTGTGGACATGAGTTTTGGGATCACCTTGAGGAGACGTCAGTCTTTGATTTCCAGAGAGGATTTATTGACTGTTGATGTTTTGAACTGATGAATGAAGGCACATACCACAAGCCTACGATTAGCAGAAATGCATGCTGGGATAAATCTGTCCTTCAGACTTCTGTCACGTCACATCGAAATTGCACCTCTCCTGTAGAGAAGAGACGCCGTCCACACGACAGGGATTCAAATCAAGGATCGCTGACAGTACACTGACACAACACGCCGTGGGAATCAATACATGTCTCTGTCTTTTCTTTTCTTCTTTTTTTTTTTCCCAGATTAAAAAAAAAGCCTGTAGTTGCCTTCGTCCTCCAAAACCTCAAAACAGCCTGCAGCTGCGTCCGTCCCTCAGAGATTCTGATCATATTTGTCCCGGCAGAGTCTCTCCTCTGAAAACACAGCGAGGTGCAGCTGATGAAGAGCACAGATTGAACATCCAGACATCAGATACGAACGACGCTGCTTGAACGAGGACGAGGGCGTTATTCCTCCACTGGGGGGGATTCTTCTCAAATCACAAATCAGATTTTGGGGATTAAACATGCTTCATTTGTTGTCTCTTTACGCAAATGTTTTGTATTTTTATATTTGAATGCAGTCTCACGTCTCCACAATTTCTCTGCTCATAATTCTCCATATTTTCCAAATTTCTTCCAGCGTTGAACATAGTGCAAAGTTATGGCTGAGTGCATTTTGTGTGTGACCACACATCAGATGGTCAACGCCTTCATCTAATCGCGACTTATTGGGCAGAATCTGCCCCTCTAAAGATGACGTGCATCCGCGATGAAGATCGGCGGCCAAAAAGAGTCTGACGCGTGTGAGATTTAATCCGGGAGGAAGAGGTGCAACCCTTTCAGCTCGATCATCGCTTATTGCATCAATCCGGTTCAAAGGCTGAAAGAGATCCACTGACGCCGCGGCTTAGCATCTCTCCAGGAAAACAATCTCTAATCTTGATGTCAGCCACTGAAGCTCCAAGTGAGGCTCTGCTGCTATTGTCAGCGTCTCCAGTCAGGAGTCATTACCCTGTTAAACAGTGATTCAGCCCTCCGGACGGAGGGGGGACGTCGGCGGGGATGAATAGCCTCATCAACGCGATTATTTTTGGCTCTGTGTAAAACGGTGGTGCCATGACAGTTGTGGTACTTGATGGAGACGTCTCCGTCCGTCGCCAGCCCTCGATGGGGGTGCTTGCAGCCACTTTCGCTCCGTCGGAGATGAAAACGTGGGTGAGAGCCAGAGCTCGCAGACGGGGAGCCTGTTCCGGTGACATTTAACATCAAAATCAACACGTTTCCCCGGCGTCGCTCCGCCTGTTGTTTGTTTTGTTCACCTGTTGAACCGGCGTCCTGCCTGACACATGCTCCCTCCGCTGCGTCACAATGGGAGGACGAGAAGCCGCGCTCAGACAGCTGCGTTTTCCATGATGCATGGTTAGCAAGGTCGCCGAGGCCTTTAGGCTGCAGTGGGAGAGGCTGGCTCCGTGCTTAATGAGCTTGGAGCACACCCAGACGCTCTCATGCTCGTGGCAGCCAGTTTTTAGCTCCCCACATCCTCTTCCTCGTTACATCTCTTTCTCCCTGCATCGCGCCGTCTCTCTCGGTCTGCTTCTTCACCTGGTCCGGGTTGTTTCTCCTGTCGGATCGGCTCAGCGTCAGATATGATCGTGCAGTGTTTTCTGCCTTCTGGCTGCCGGAGCTCTGCCTTGTTTCTTTCTCCGGCTGCTGCTTCATTAGCTGTAGCTCCCTCTGTATCAGGACACACAGATAAAGAACTGGAAGTACCGAACTCACTTCTGAGGCACGTCATATATGGAGCAGGAGTCACCTTAAGGCAAGGCAATACAATTCAAATCACCAGACTCGATGTTCACTTTGGGTAAAAACTAATCATCCTGTCTTCCCTTAACATTGACAAGCCCTTGACCAAGATGCCTAATTGCCAATACAGATAGCACAGATGTGGTAGCTGATGCAGGATTTGTCCCTGGAGTCAGCACGTGTACGTCTCTAACTGCGAAGCCAAGCTGTGCCCGTTTCTCTCCCCGATTCGCTTTCCAAATAAATGCATCCAGAACACGGAAACTTCGCAATCACCTGTGAGGAGTGAAGTAAGACTGTGAGAAGAAATTATAGGACAGAAGACGATGGATCAAAGAGCGAGAGAGCAAAGTGAGGTAATTTCCTTCCGTCTAATAAGCCGCAGCCCCCCCGTCCTTTCATTCATCTTAAGGAGGCAGCGAGGGCAGGCTGTCGGTGAGCGACTGCCATACTGATGCAGCTGAAAGGGCTAAAAGATCTTAGTTAGTGCCCAGATCAGGCGTCCTGAAGGCTAGCCGTCCTCCCACGATCTGTACCAGACCCACACTCACTGTGGGCGGTGAAGAGATTCTGCCTCGGCACAAAGATGAATAGAAACCCAAGTGGATAATCACATAAATCAGCCTAAAAGTAGCCAAAAATATGACTAAATACAGTCCAAAGATATATTTTTTACACATTTTCTTTGGAGCTAGTCGGGTCCAGGAGGCTGCTGGTGAGTGGCACATGCCTGCTAGTTGGGCCCTGTAGTTGCTACTGGGGTTTGATCGTACACTAGTAGGCCAAAAGTGGCCCTCGCAGTGGAAAAAAACATACCTAGTGAGACAAAGTTGTTATACTCGAGCACTAGTGGGAGCTTGTCTCTTGTCTGTTGGATCAAACTGCACAGATCAGCCTTCACACTCACCTGCATCAACGAGACTGAGCATGACTGTCATCAGCTCGCCTCTTTTTTTCCATAGAAACCCAGAGATATTCTGACCCAGTCATTGACAACCTGGCTGAAGTCTTCCTTGACTCGAGAAAATTCACACAAATGGATTTTAGCCACCATATCAGCCAAGGTTTCAATTTTCTTTTTATTTTAAAATCTGAATTGAAACTGCTCAGACTTGCAAATGTCAATGTCCGATCCCCGTCAAGTCCACCTTTTAAAAAAAGACAGAAACCTTAAAAATTTTTTAGGGTGACAAAAGTAATTGCACCACAGCACAAACCATGAATTGTCTGCTGTTTTTTTTTTTTGGCTTCCTGGAACCGTCTCATCATTCAGCGTTTCCGCAGCACTTTAATTAAACCGAACTGGAGGATTAGCGGCGCCAGCTGTTTATGAAGAACAACCAACTCCTAATGTTCACTGATAGAATGGAAACCCACACCCGTTCCCATTTTTCTCCGGCAGATAAATTCAATTAAAACTGGAGGCCACACTCGGGTGGGAACCCGACTGCCTGTTAATGTCGACGCCGCGCCTTGGCGGCGGTTGAAGAGCGTGAACGGGAGCGTCGCTGCCGGAACACACCCAGCCTGAGCGGTTTGCTTTCACCGCTTTCACTCGGGTTCAATTTACAGGTCTGCAGAAGGAGATTAAAGACGTGCCCTTCTGCTTTTATTCCTCTGACAGAAAAATAACACAATAGATCAAAGGATGCAAAAAAAGATAGTATTAGAAACAGAGTGACAAATTCATAGGCTTTTTTCTTTCCTGTTTCAATTGAATTTATCTTCTATTTTCTAAAACTTCCAGATATCCAGGCCTTGAGCGAAAGTGTAGATATATTTGGAGCCTCAAAACAACCTCCGTGTATATGTATGGTACTCTTTTGTAGCTGAGATAAAAAGAGGAGAGAGAAAAAGAGGCTGTATGTTAAATCTGAAGAGTCCAAATCTGCAGCAGGATGAGCAGGTAACATTCGCAGGAGTTCAGATAAAATCTTAAATTTGAGTTCAGCGTCTCTGATCATCCCAAAGCTAGTAACATGATGAGTCTGTATTTTTCCTGTGAATCCGTTTTCATGTGGAAATGTGAACCAAATCATTTGATTTACCCGTATTTCACAGGTTGAATTACTTAAAATTTGATCCTGGTTTAGAAAGATGTTGTGTGTAGTGTTTCGAGTGATAGATATGCTATTCTTTTTTTAATCCCTTTATTTACGGTTAAGAAAAGTGAACTTTCATTACTGTGAAAAGGAAACACTTTCTTTTTTATGTTGCTCTACTGTCACAAAACACTAATGTATCAAAAACTGCCCATATCTGATTTAAGTGTATTTTGTACCAGGATTTCTATATTTTTCTCTTTAAAATGCATTAATTTAGAAAAGTAGAAGGAAATAAAGTGTTGCACTCTGATACGCTTGTTAGAAATGTATCATGTTGCTCATATAATTAGCTCCATTGTATTCTTTTTCGAAATAAAAGAAAATGACATGTCTACATTGTCTTGTACATAAATACAATGCAATTTATGAAGAACACAGAACATAAGTCGACATCCTCTTAACTAAATTAGGAATATAAAATGCAACATTATATAAAAGGAAAAAAGAAGTTCACCAAAACCTTCTGTTCCTCGCTCTGAGGGTGAGACGACGCACCTTGCTGATTTGTGCCCATGACAGTGTGTCTAATCCAGGTCAGTCAAAAAAATAAATACTGCTCGAGTATAATGCTCCACAGATTGAATAAAAATATCCATTATGTTCACAGTTTTAATGGGTAAGAAAGAGGAAAAAGAAACTAAAATTAGCAAAGAGCTTTCAGATGAAAAAAAAAAACCCTCCACATCCATACAGCTTCTAGTCTCATGAACAAACATCGTGATCCTCCGAAGGTAATTAACAAGGAAAGAAAGAAAGAAAAAGCCTTTTTTCCTTCCATCCGATCTCACAGTGAAAGGGTCAGACTCGTACTTGAAAGAGTGTGTTTTGAATCCCTCACTGAGTCTGACTAACCACAACATCTTTGGGGCCGAGCTTCCATTTCATTGTGCGGCGCTTCGCTCAAACGAATAGCAGTTGGCCACCGAGAGATAAAGTCGTAATTGAGCATAATTTACCGCACGCTTTTACACGGTGGTTAAAGAGCAGATATCACAATACCGCAACAGGAAAAAAACAAAAAAAACCAGATAATTATTCTGCTGCATTAAATGAAGCAGATGAGTGTGAAATGGAATTATGTTTATGCTGGTGTTATCACACAAAGCCCTATCATGACTTTAAAATCAGTAAATATCAAACGTATTACCATTTAATGGGATTGTCGGAGGGTTCTTTTCTTTTGTTCTCTGAGTAGCCCGCTCAAAGGGAAGCGGAGGCCTCTCTGGATGGCTCAGATTCTTTCATACAGGTTACCGAGCGAACAGAGAAAATCAAAGTAACAAGACTGTCTGACTACAGAAAGGAAGACAGATGAGAGAGGGCATAAAGTCAAGCATGTAAGATCTCTTCCTGCTGCATACATTAACACAAAGGAAAGACAGCCACAGAAGCCCAGAAATGTGGTAGTAGATAAAGGCGGGCTAATATAGCTGAATAATGTGTGTGTATGTGTGTGTGCACGTACGTGCATCTCGGTTCCAGTCTCGTATCTGTAATGATATATTTGAGTATGTTCTTAGATTTGTGTGTAGGATCTTTTGATGGAGCTACTGTGTGAGCAAAATGACTTGTGCTGTTATGCATGATAAGATTTGTGTGTGTGTGTGTGTGTGTGTGTGTGTGCGTGTGTGTGTGTGTGCGTGTGTGTGTGTACGTCACAATGTTTGTGTGTTTGGAAATTGTGTGTACACAGATTTGCTTCTGAATAATTAGATTTGTGTATGCTTGATCCAATTTCTGTTTGTAATGAGCTTTGAGTGTGTGTACTTTGATGTGTGTGTTTATTCCTGCAAGATCTGAAATTGGAATGAAGAAAAACGAGGTGTGTATCTCGAAAGTGTGATCTTGGTCCTGACTCGGTCTCAGCCCCTTCCTTTAAGGTCTGGGTCCTGGGACGATTTGGTCTTGGCCTTGACTCAGTCCCAGTCCCTTAAAGTCTTGGTCTTGTGATGTTTTTGTCACGATCCCGACTCGGCCTCTGTCCCCAAGCCTCTTCCTCTTGTTGCTCTTGGGATTGTCTGGTCTCAGTTTTGTCTTGATCTCAAGTTAGGAGGTCGTAACTACAAAAGTGGTGTATTTGTGTGTCTTGACTGACTTTTACAGGCCCTTGAATTGTGTCAAATTTTTGCACACGGGCAGGAAAATGCTTACATTTCATCTTGAGTTTGTTTTTTGGTTGCAGGTGACACGGCGGCACCGGGGAGCTGTTAGAGTTACCGGGACCACACATGAGAACCCCGAGCCGGGAGTGATTCACGCAGCACCGGGGGTGAAGTGTTTGTAGACGAATCGAGCTTTCTCGCACGCAAGGAGGAGAAAGCCGCTGATGGTGACACTTTCTGACAGGCCAGAAAAGTCGAAGACATTCAACAGTGCTGGTTAAAAAAAAAAAAAAAAAAAGAAAAGGGAGAAAACAAGAGAGTAAAGAGGGGAGGGAGGCAAATATGACAGGATATTTTTCACTGAGTGTGGAGAGCTCAGGCAGATTTTTGTTGGTATCTTCAGAAAGACCTATTGACATCCTGTCACAGCACTGGTGGCAGGCTAAATGTGAAATGAGGAGTGAAATATGAGAAGCTGACAGGAGCAAAGGTTTGACACCTGACAAATTGGTGGAGAGGATTCGAGAAGACAGATATCATCTTTCTTTAATGGTGAGTCAGGATGTCAATATCCTGTTTGAGGGTCATACATTAAAAATAGAGACTGTCGTGCGACATATAAATAATGACACATGTTCTGCTTTTAACCTGCTTGTTTGTACAATGCCACCGCGATCCGACAACACCGTACGGCAAGCAGAGATACCAGTGGGTGCCTGCAGAATACAGGAAAAAAAAACCAGGCAGCAGAGCATGAAACTCTCCCTCGGCGATGGGCTCTGGTGATAAGCTGTTTCTTTTATTCAGGACCCCATTCTCACTTTCCTCACTTCTTTCCTTTTTCCTCAGCAGCAAACCGAGTCGGTCGACCTCGACTACACTGATCTGAGCCCAGGAAACAGAAACACGGCTTTAAAGTGGAGAGCAAACAAAGCGAGACACTATTTATGGATCTGTCAGGATTTATTACAGCAGGGAATTGCAATGTGAGAATCAAATATTTATTTTTAAACCACACATTTTCTGGTTTACTGCACTTGTTTTCCAAATTAAGGTTTCATTTTAAACTGCATTCAGCTATGTTCAGCGTGAAGACAAAACAAAAAAAAAACACAATGTGGCATGTCTTTTCCCACACTTTTAAATGGAAGAAGTTCTGGACATTCATGTGATGAGAGGCGCAGAGATGTCAACAGATCACTATCTGGTGGGGAGCAGGATTACCTCTAGATAGAAGACCTAAGCTCATAGTGAGGCATGCTGGGAACGGCGAGTAGAGGACTTCAATATGATTTCAACTCTCACGTCCATGAGAATTTCTCTCAGGTACCAGATGAGGTTGGGGACATGGAGTGTAGTGGTCTCTGAGTGGAAGTGACCAGAGGCTCAGTGGTGCCTGTCATGGTGGCAACACAAAGATACACTGGTGGAGAGTCGTGATCTGAGAAACTGACATGGAGAGGAAGTCCTGATTGGTTTCAAGGAGGTTGTGGAGCATCATCCGGTGGCTCAGAAGGGGTCAGAGAGTCACTGAATGGCCATCTCTGACCTTATATAAGGATATCATCCGGAGATGAAAGGAACACGTTGAAGACCTTCCAAACCCGGGGAACACCCCTTTCTTACAGGAGGCAGGGCAGAACACTTCTGGACTGTCCTCATCTAATTCTCTGGTGGAGGTCACCAATGTAGTAAAAAAAACTCTTTGGCTTCCCAAAGATTAGATGAGCATTCGGGTGCAAGAATTTTGTCCACATACTCAGTGTTAAGTAGAAACATAAACATTGGGTCATGAATAAAAAAGAATGAAATTGCGGATACCAGCAGCTTAAATGGCTTTTCTCTCCAGGGCGGCATGCGTCAATCTTCATGACAGAGTGAAGAGTTCAGCTATTCTGGAAAAACTCAAAAGTTGAAAAACTTGTCAGCTGAAGCTCCTATAAACCACTGACTACTCAGGAAACTGCTATCACTACTGCCACCTAATGGTAAAAAGCTTCATTACACCAGTTTCACTAAAAGTGGGGTAATGGCCAGAAGTGAGTCCATTCATTTTCTGTCAAGTCAAGATCTTACATTTTTGTAATTTCACCAGTTGCTCTAGACTTTGTTGTGATGTTTTTAAATTTATTTTTCACAGCTCTTTGGTTCTCTACCGATTTATATCCAACCACAGCTGAAACAAAGTTAAGTTTATTGTTCTAGCGGCAGTCCCCAGTGCGGTCTCCATTTCCAGTCTTCGAGGGCCGGTGTCCTGCATGTCATTGGACTGTTTTACAAGCTGGTTGTGGTGTCAACATTAGATTGAGGTGGGATGGAGGCCTAAAACATGCCGGATACTGGCCCTCCAGGCCCTCCAGGAATTGGAGAACACTGAACCTACAATACAGTATACATATCACCTGAATGAAATGACGACTTGTTTTATTTTCTTAGATCATTTAGCAAATGTCTGTCAGGAAGAAATCAGATAAACTGCAGAGCTTGGATGAATCTGATTCTGCCAGTCATCAAAAGGCCTCTAGATGAAGCTCACACAGTGAAATAATGTGCATGTGTGTCTATGAAAACATTGCTCTTGCTCTGTATCTTCAGATGGTGTTGTGCCATGTTAAAAAAATCACACGAAACAGGCCCTTTTCCCAGAATACATAAAACAGTTTAAAACATCCTTCAGACCCTAATCAGCCAAATTGATTTTAACTCATCTGATCTCAAATGCTACATCAACGAAAAGCAAATTGAATTGACCCGATAAAATCTGGCATTACCTCAGTTGACAGTGTCTTGATGGAGCCAAATTCCATTACAACTGTGCATGAAAAGTGGAGCAGAGCTCGAGGAAGGCTAAGTGGCTTCATGGGAAGGTGTTTAGGGCAAACACAGACCGGTGAAGGAGAAAAAGACAGAGAGAGCAGATACGAAAACAGCATTTATAAAACTGATTCAGCCTGGTTGACGTCTGGAGGAAAACAACTGAGAAAAGGTGGAGAGAACTGAAAGCTGGTGATAAGTGGATCAGACGGCAGAAAGGTGATATGAGGTTCTTTTCCCCTTGTCTTGCGGAACACTTAATGTGTTGAGGTAAAAAGCACTTGCTCTGTGAAGATTAAGATAAAATCTGATGGTGTTTTTTCTTTTGAACAAGAATCCTTCCAGTTACTTGAACTCCTTCACTAAACCATTGAAATTCAGAGGATGCACTGGATTATGTAGTGGTTGGCACTATCTAATCACAGCACTGTTCTGCCTGGTTCGACCACCTAGTGACTGGTGGTTCAGAGGTGAATGGATTGTTCCTAAACAGTGACTTTTTTACTGATCGGTCACATTCAGGCACATATACAGTGATCGACCATCACATTATGACCACTGAACCTTGACGTGAATAGCACTGATATATCAGGCAGCAAGTGAAGATTCTGCCTCGTACCTGATCTGGTACCTTCTACCTCAGCATGTTTACTGATCATGTTCACTTTTATTGCTTTTGATCTAGTTTAACAGAAGTCAGGACTACAATGAGGCTAAAACTACATTCATCCCGCCAGGGGAAATTCAGTTTTGGATTATTCGTAGACATCTTTCAGATTTTTTGGAACATAAAGGACCTATATGACACTTATCATAGAGCAGAGATGGTGGGATGTACATGCCAGCCACTGATGAGCTGGCTCCCTAACTCTTGGCTGTCATACCAACAGAACATCTGTAGATATGCTTATATGCTTATCAAACCAATTCAGTTTGGCTACTAAGATCTTGTTCTCAAACACCACAGCACACCTTCAAAAGTCTCAAAGAGTATGGGGAACTGACACAACTTTATAGAAAAGGTCATATTGTTATGGCTGCAATCCTTTCATTGGCATCCAACTCATCAGAAAATGAATGCATGAATGTTTAGATTGAGTAGAAAATGTGTGTAGCTTTTGTAAAATCTTGGTATTATAGGCAGTAATCAGTGACAGACTCATCTGACAGGATATTTTATAGAACCGTCCAACAGATAAGCACTAAAATTAAAGCTGTTCTTCAAGGCTCAAAGTGTGACTTGTCCAAAAACAAACAGTGCATTTTAATAGATGCTGCTGCAGCCGAGAATGTCCCCATTATCAATACTTCATGTCACAGCGCTGCCAGATAACCTTGTCAGCAAGCTATGTTAGAAATATGGCAGCTTGCAGAGGAATAAGACTTCCTTTCTTTTCTTTTCTTTTTCCTTCATGAAGACTTTCTGACTGGAATCATCCCACACCTCAAACAAAGGTGCAGCTAATGGAGCTAACACGCTGCTTCACTGAAGGCATGGCGAGCGGCAGGTCTCCAGCATCTCAACAGCGTCTAACCGTCATTCAGCCATTATTAATGAGACCTCTGCAGGAGGAAATAAAAAAGCTCTATTGTGTGGGAATGATCATTTTTATTTTGCTTTCAGTTCTGGGAAAAATGAGTTACGAGGTAATTCACAGTGACGTACAAAGTGATTAAAACCTGTTGTTCAGAGTGAATACAGCTTATTTTTCTCTTGGTTTTCATATATTTATGGCACCGTACTTTAGCCTGTCTTTAACTGTCTTCTATATAATTTTCAGAGGGTTCCAGAAACCCTCTGAAAATTATATATAATTATATATAATTAAAAAATTAAAAAATATATAAAATTATATATATGTATATATATATATATATATATATATATATATATATATATATATATATATATATATATATATATATATATATGTGTGTGTGTGTGTGTGTGTGTGTGTGTATATATATATATATATATATATTGATATATCACAGGCTGACTAGTTGGTCCAGATGGGTAAATCTACAAAACAGCTAAACAGTAAAGTTTAAGCTGTTTGTTTGACACTTATTAAGTTTAAAATGTATTTAATCTATGTCCAAAAAAAAGCAACTAATCAATTGGATGATTTTTTTTTAACTTATTTTTTAATGATTTTTAAATTTATTCTTTTGTTTGTTGTTTTAATGGAGAGCTTACAAAAAGTTTCCCTTTGGAAGTCATTGTGTTTTCAGTGGCATCAGTGGCATTGTAAATGGACCAAAACACAACACAAGTTTTCTTGTTTCACTTGACGTTGTTGAGTAAACCGGGCTACAGTCCCAATCTTTGCGAAATAGCGAGGCGAATCCTCAGTTCAAATCTATGTTGTTTCTCCAAAGTATAATCCATTCTATTCTTTATTTTTCAGCAAAAATTAACAAGGATACCAACCTGTTGTGTGATATCTAAGCTACTCAAGGTGCTCAAGATTTGTCTTTGAAACAAGCAAGCCCACTGGCCAACTATATTTGTGTTGTTTTTATAAATATGAAAAAGTGCTCTACAAGTAAAGTTTGATTTGATTTGATTTGATATAGACTACAACAGGTTTCTCAAGTGTTAAAGCTCGATGACATGCTTGTTGTACATTCACTGTATAATGACAAAGTACCTTACCTTACCTTACCTTACCTGTTCATTGAAGTTAATGGCCAGCGATCACACAAAGCAACATGCTTTTTGTTCTTCACCCTAATAAAAGTCTCATTCTGGTTTTCTCAATAACCAAATAGAGGTTGAAGCATGGGGATTTTTAATACTATGGGAGTTATGATGTGCCTGCTTTCGCCTTGCATGACTGCCGCCTCCATTGGTGTAAACATATGCATGAATGGGTGAATGTGAAGTGCATTGGAGGCTGTGAAATCAGTGGAAACATGCTATATAAGTGAACTCCATTTATAAAGCTAATTTTAGAATTTTTTCATGAAGGCAACTTCTCTTCTGAACATATAATGTTGGAAGCATTTACTCTTTTTACTGCTCTATGTGTTACCCATGAATATTGTGAGTCACTGTTATTTAGTATTTAGTCGTTTTGTTTTTTTTGTTTTTTTAAGCAGTGGAAATTGACCTTCCCAGTTTTGTGAGACAGTATGTTCTAATTCCAGTTTGAAAATGTCAGATTATTTTGTGTGTGAAGCCATTTAACCTCCGACTTACTGGCCCAGGGGTGCTCAGGCACTAGGTTGTGAACCACTTTGTCACTGCATTGGTAAAGTACTCTCAAAGCTTTTACTGATTCATGGGCCACCTTGATACATGCAAACTAAGTGACGCACTTCCCCCCTGTCATGCTCATTGAACTTGTCACAGTGATTTCCAGCGTCTCGTCTGGCTGTGATTGGAATGATTAAACCCACCTTTCTGCAGGGCCAAGAGTAAGTGCTCAAACATCCCACTGCACATTCATTAATTCACAGATCTCAGGAACGGATGGGTTTAGTGGGGTGTTGGTGAAGAAGCCCCTTCAGAAGCTGCCGGCTGGTGAGTAAATGGCCCGAGGTCAGCCTCTGTGCTGTTTTTATGTCTGCTCCTCCTGAGAGCCTGAGCAGATAACGGTACAGCGCCGAGTGGCCATGCTAATCAGCTGCTTAGGGCACACGAGCAGCAGTCCCTGGAGGTGAGCGATAGCTGTTGGCTTCCCATGGTTCATGCTGTCGATGTGAGTAACTGCGATTGCAGCCTGAAGCATGCTGGGTTAAAGCTGAGGGGTAGACATAAGTATACCCGCAGCGTTATGATCACACAGAGAAGGGCACCAAGGTTCGAGGGAGAGCAGCTAAGAGACCAGCCAGCTTTCATTCTGTCATCAAGCAGTGCATATGAGCAGGCTGGACCTGAATTAAGTGCCTATAGGCTGCCTTTTAGCACTGCAAAATCAGTCAAGACAACAGAATGTGTCAATAAAGCTCAGTTCAAGCCAGAATTCAAGTCAGGCAATAGAAAAAACTTGGACCCAACTCAAAACAAAGACCTGAACCAACTCAAAACATGGACCATACCTGAAACAAAGACAGAAAACTCAACTCAACACAAGAACCGGTACACAACTCTAAACAAAGACCTGAATCCAACCAAGCACAAAGACCTGAAACCAAGTCAACACAGAGACCTGAACCCAATTACAAGATCTGTACTCAAGTAGAAACTCTAAACGCAACTAGAAACAAAGATTCTAAACCAAAGTAACACTTCAATAAACCCAGCAGAACAACTGGAATGTCATTCAAAAGGAAGACCAGCCCACAAACTGAAACAAAGACCTAAACAAAACTCAACAGACAGGAAACCACAACTCTTAGACACATATAAATCAGGTTCAATGTCTTTCACACAATTAGCCATTCTACAGGAATCCCAGAACTAATTTTAACACATTGTAACACCAAAATAACCGAACATCGGTTTTTACTGATATTTGAACAAAAGTACATTTTGTTATTTTTTTTTTCTCTATGACTGTTTTCTTATCACAGATATTTTTTGATTTTGACTTATAATTTAACCTTTTGATTGTATGCCTGCTTCTGTTTCGAAGCAAGCTTCATGTTTAAACACCTCGCTTCATTAACCGTTGTTTCCAGTCTCTTGCAGAGTGAGAGGTTCAGATAGGGGTCTGGGTGGGAGTACTACTGCTTGGCTCTCTTCCCTGTACCCGGAATTCCCCTCTGGCGTAACCTCGGTCAAGGCAATGTGCTGTATGGAAGTCACGTTCGCAGCCCAGATAGTTTTTTTCTCTATTCTATGGCCAAGAGTGCACCTCCTCTGCATCTCCTGCCCCTCAGGCCTTCAGGCCTTCATGTCTTCGCTTACAGAGCTCTCGCCTGGCACCAACACTTCCAGTCAGCTCATTTTGTAGGCTTTGTTTGCCAACGAGAAAGCTCATGGACATGCAAACACGACAGTCAAAGAGATCTAGTAACTCTCTGGGTTTGGGCTTCAGCTTGAGGATGAAACACCTACACAGTCGAGCACAAATTTGTTTCTGACATTAGTTTCAAAGAATATTTCATCAAGGTTTGGTCAAAGTTGTGGCTTTGACCTCTGTGGCTTCCCCTCCCCATGTTTGCCTGGTTTTGTGATGCCAGTCACCTGGTGCTCTGGGCATTTAAGAGGCAGTCTCTCTGTGTTCTGTTTGTCAGGTCATTACATCTTCTGTACCGCTTCAGTCGTGGTCATGTCTTCAGTCCTGTCTCCGGTGGTCAGGAGTTCTGTGTGCTGCTTGGAGAGGGGCTTCTGTTCTGTTGGAGAGCTTCAGCAGGTGTCCCAGCGCTCTTTTGTTGTGCAGCCTTCAGGGCTCCCGGTGTGGAGTGAGCTGCTGTCGATGCCATTGCACTGCAAGGTGCGACCGTGTCTCCCCCTACGTCCCCCAAGTCTGTGGCGGACTTCACCCTTACTTGGATTTCTTGGACACTTTCTGTTTGTGGATTTTTGGACTCTGTTTTGGACTGTGTGAGATTTTCTGTCTTAAAAAATAAAATAAAATGAGTTTCATTTTCAACTCCAGATGTGCCTGGCTCTGCGGGTCCTCATCCCTGCACCCTTCAACCTCAACCATGACAAAATGACTGATAGCAAAGCAGCAGAGCTGAGCTTTACTTTACTGTTTCTGCTTTTTCTTCAGTTTATAGATGCAATAACATCTGTTGTCACGCGCAGTCTATGACTCAGTTCATGTCAGGGGTCCGTGTACCTTGCAGAATGACCACAGCTTCTTTTTCACTGTTTGAATTCACTTGCTAGTTAGCTTAGCATAATCCTTTCCCATCATGATGGCTCTTCTGTCCTCTCCTCCTCATCCTGCCTCTTTCCAGGACAAGGAAGTGAGGAATCACCTTCGGGTCTGACTGTGCTTTTGGAGAAAGAATAAATGAAGGTGCGGTCCTATTGATGTGTGTCATATAGTTACAGACAGAGACAGACACAGACACTCTCATACACTCCAGGTTTTCCGACAAAGTCAGCTTGAGATAATGAATCGTGGTTACATTTTATTTCCAGACTTTCGTTAAATAAACACATAATAAAATCAGAGAAAAGGTCTTTTTTTTTTTTTTTTTTTTCATTTCCAGCTTCCACATGTGAAACCGGAGATGAGCCATCTATCAATTTTTGTTTGGTTTCTCTATCGACATGAAAACATGAAACAAAAATTGACTCATTCCCAAATCAACACTAAAACCGAATGGCCAGAAGGTACATGAACCGTCAGGGGAGTTGACCTCTTCTAACCGTGTCTGTTTCAAAGAAGTCTGAAATAAATATCCGACTGAAACCTAAAGATTCCATGGCCATCCTACCCGATATCGCCTGAATCAAACTATTTTTGCCTGGAAAGGTTCAATGAAATGAATCCAAAATTAAATGGACTGATCATTTCCAGAAATTGATTAATCAACGCTCCAATGTAAGGGCGACCTGTCCCGGGTGTAGCCCACTGTTTCCCAGCATTAGCTGAGATCAGCTCCGGAACTCTGTGACCCTTAACTGGATAAAGTGGAAGAGAAAACGGATGGGCAGATTAATCAACAAATTGCTGCAGCTTTATTGTGCAAACTTGACAGTATTCAACCTCCCGAGTTGGGAACGACCACTGCAACACATAACGGACATACATAGGTAACATATAAAATCACCACATTGAATTTGATTTGATGTTGTACAAAATTGTTACAAAATGAACACACAGCTGACAGCTTCTATTCCTTTTTTACAAGACAGTTTCTACTTGTAATCTCTGTAAATCTGGGGTCACCAGAATGAGTAATACAAGGACACAAGGCTCTATCTTTGTGTTTTCTTGTAGTTATTATATTTTCCAGTTATCATCAACAGTCTTGGAGATCAGGTCATGAGAGGGAAACATGCTTAATCATATCAGCGGTGACAGGACAGGAATAAAAGGATTAAAGACAGTGGTTCAGTGGAAAGTCGAATATCAAAATATCACACATGAGCGATAATCAAAGTCTGATAGCTCATGTTCGTTCACCGTGATGCAACAATGCTCCGCAGGGATTCTTCTGGGTGTGAGTGAATGAGCTGTCCTCGTTTCCCCTCCTGAGAAGCCTTTTTAAAGCTGTTACTCATCCTCTGAGAGATTTCTGACAGAACTTTACAGATTGGAAACTCATATTTTTGTGTATGTAGTCATGAAGCTGCTTCCTATCTCGTGTGGTCACTCCTCACTCTCTCAGTTCTGCTATCAGATATCGTGCTTCTTACTGAGGAATATCTTCTTGCTGGAGTTTGTGTCCAAGCCTTCTGACTTTTGAAGAAGCATCTCTGAGTTTGAAGTTTGGAAAAAATACTGAATTCAGGGGATTAAGGGAAAGGAGTCCTGATCACTAAAGCTACCATTTCTGGGCCAATTAGAGCAAACGTCCATTTTATCCAATTTTATTTCTTTCGCGCCAAATACAACAAAGTGATCTGAAGACACTTTTACAGAAAAAAATCCAATTCCAAACGAGCAGGCAAAGGAGCTGGTGGAAAGGAAAACCTCCCTTTTAACAGGAAGAGACCTGTAGAACCAGGTTCAGAGGTGGAGATTCTCTGTTTTTCCAATTGGTGTAACTGGATCAAAAGACAAGGGTTGAGCACAGACTGATTGTGGGGAGGGATTTAAACCCTGGTTCAGGTGGGCAGGAAAGGTTCTATCACATAATGTACTG
The DNA here is from genome assembly GCF_902148845.1 of Salarias fasciatus. Classification (NCBI taxonomy): domain Eukaryota; kingdom Metazoa; phylum Chordata; class Actinopteri; order Blenniiformes; family Blenniidae; genus Salarias; species Salarias fasciatus. The sequence continues at coordinate 31,104,319 of NC_043750.1, read as the reverse complement.
GATATTTAACATCACAAACTATCCTCAAACACATTTTTGTTCTGCATACGCAGGGAGAACATGCAAGCTCCACACAGACAGGCCTCTGCGATGAAGCACGGGAGTTGAACCAACGGCCAGAGACATTCTTACTATAAAATGAGCGTGCTTTATTACTACACCTCACAAAACACTACAGCTGAGAAGCACTGTGAAGTGTGAGTGGGATGTTTGAGGTCAGAGTTCAGTGTGGAGATGGCTTTGAGCGAAAACGTCTTCATGACTCCTGCGCTGCATGTTTCCAAGGACCTGTCATGTTTTCCTGGAGGTAACAGTTCCTCCACTGAGTGGGCGGAGCAGAGCGAGTCCTTTAGTCTGTAGTGCAGCTGTGTGTTGGTGGGGAAGTGGGTTAGTCACTTTGGATAACTGGTGAGGTTCAAAACCAGAGAAACATGCTCCAAAATGTTGGATGATTAGCTGATTAGCTGTCGCCGACATGAGGGTCAAATCGAAAGAAAAAAATCTTCCTGCTATTTATCAACTGTCTGATTGCAACATCTTCTTATTTGGACGTTTTCCTGTGAGGGGTTGCCTCAGCAGATTATCTCTCTTTAATCTGCTCTGTCTCCTGGGTCCTCTTCCCTCACACCAATACTCTTGTCCCCCGTCACTGCTTCCTGGAGCCTCCACTCGTCCTCATCCTTTCATCCTCAGCATCCTGTATATAAGGTTTTCCTCCTATTCTCCTGGAAGTTAATAGTTTTATAGTTGAGTCACCCAGAATAACAATCCAATTTGGTCATCTGTTCATATTAACGTTTGTGTTAATGCTTATAACTGTGTTGCATGGGTTCCATACAAAAACGAACAACAGCAGCCACTAGTGGCCCAACATGTAGACTGTCGTATTCACCATTTCCAACAATACCGTTTAGATCCAATACTTTTCCAGCACAAAAGCACAAAAAAGCAGCGTCATCAGACTGTTGGTGAGACAAGAAGAGACAAGTTTTTAAGTTATTACCATTATTCCAGCAGAATCCATATATAGGCTGACATTGTTTACATCTTGCACACCGCTGTGCTCTTATCCACACTTCAAACTGAAACTGAAAGCAGCCGAGCTACAAGCTCTCGTCTGCTCTTTGAACACGGGCTTTTGTCTTCTACTGTTTCACAGCATCAATATGATCCATACGTTAGAAACTGAAAACAGCTTTTTCAGGTGCTCTGGCACAGTGAAGCATTGTTAAACAACAGTAACATCTCTTCCACTGATATGTGGTCGACTGTCATTTTAATAAAAAAAACAAATCTGTCCCAGATCCAAAAGCTTTTAAGGCATCTGAAGGTTGAAATTAAAATAATCACCACAGCTGAAGTTTTATATTTTGAGCCATGCAACCTTGGTGATGCTGAGAGAAAGCTAGCAGCTCTGAAGAAGAGGAAGCTGACGATGGAAGCTGAGTACACAGGGGATTAACACTTACAGCCTGTGTGTAACTGCAAGTGGATATTTATAGTAGGAGTTGGCCTGATCCCACAGCGACTTACTGAACAATACTTAAGGACACAAGATAGTTTTCAGCCTATTGATGTTTCTCAAATTTCTCAAACATCAAATTATTATAATTTTTTTCAACATACATTTATTAAAAAAAATGCTGGAAGAAACTTGGATTGCTCAAACAGAAATATTTAAAGCAGTTTGACAGTTCTGTAATATTTTAATGCAAATTACTGAACTTTCTTTTTTGTTTTTGTTATTTGTTTGTTTTTCAGTGTTTCTTTTGACCAGTCCAAAATTGTATTCAGTCCCAAAATTGTTTGTCCTCAGACAATTTTACTGTTGTTGCGCCAAGTATGAAGTTCTCTACTGAAAATGAAACAACTGATCCAGATGATCTGATAAGTGTTGATTTTAACGATTATTCAGATCCCCTAAATCCCAACACCTCTCCATATCTGTAGATATCATATTTAAACTACAGACACACAAGCAAAAATCTAAAAAAGCATATTTTTCCAACAGTTATTCCAAGTCTGAAGGTAAAAATGACCTTTCATCCTTCTTCAAGCCAATATTCAGCAGATAATGAATCCCATTGTCTCTCCTAATCTCCAGAGTTACCAGAAAAATGTTTCATTTTCAGAAGAAAAATTTTATAAACATAGTTTGAAGTTTTAAGGTAAAACTGACCTGACAAATGTTTCAACCAGGCGCCAACCTCTGGTGCAGAAAACTGTAGTCAATGCATTAGTGTAGAAAAAAACTGTAATTCAGGGAAAGTTCCAGCAGGGGGCAACGATGTTAGTTTCACAAAGAGCCCAAGTCCCATTGGAACAAATTCAAAATGCCGAATTTCATGGTGCAAATAAACATACTAAAAGCCATAATATGTTTTCAAGAGCTCATTGAGACAACCTGCTGGAAGCTTCAAAATGGGACTTTTGGGACAGGTGACGTCCTGTGAGCTCTGTCCATCTTTTATACACTGTCACCGGTTTCAGCAAATATTTATGTTCACCAATTATTTAATCCTAGTTTCTCTATTTTATTAAATCGCTTTATTTATTTATTTATTTATTTATTTATTTATTGGTTGCACAATTCAATGTGAATTTACTTTTTCTTCATTAAAAGTTGGGCTTTACAAAAGTAAACTAAAATAGTAAACATCATCAGCATGCTAGCAGGCTAATCTCTGTTAGATGCGTCCACGTTAGACAGCTATTAGGGGCTTATGAAGAGAAGGAAAACAAGTTAATCAGTCGCTACAGTTCAGCTTCTCGGTTTGGTCTTGGTTCCGTGAGCACCTGTGAGCGTAGTCGTGTTTTCTGAAAGTATTTCCTCGGGGTGGAAGGAGAAAACAAATGGCGACTTTGTAAACGTATCCACGCGGGACACAGTTTGATACTCTCAATTCATATCCAACCTAATTAATTTCCCCTGTACTGCACTGCTCATCAAGTACTTTTTGATTAGTTTTTTAATGTGTTTTGTTGCAACCGTGACAACAAGCGCTAATGAGTTGAAGTGTGTGGCGGCGAGCCGGTGGGTGCGAGCGGGGAATCAGAGGTTCGGACGGAGCTCAGGCCCCAGCGGAGCGCCGGCGTTCACTAATTATTTCATGCTGTCTGCTGCCTACGCTTCTGTGGACCTTCACAAGGAACTGCACTTTATGCCTTCCACTTTATTTCTGTCAGAGGTCCCTCTTCTTTTTTTTTTTTTTTTTTCTTGCAGTGCTAAAACCAGTGGTGGATGTTTTAAATTTTAATGAGGTTTTTATTGAGAGGGTAAGTAGCAAATTAAATTAACATTCAATATGTCAACATGTTACTGAGTTTTTGTATTTTTCTTTTCCGTTGCAAGGACGAGAGAAGGAAAGCATATTGAGAAGAGATAAAGAGAGAAGGAATCATTTTACCCTGACTAACCCTAAAGCAGGGGTTCTCAATTAGAAATGTAAAAGGTCCAGAAAATAAGTTTTGAGGAAGCCACTGGTCCACAGTGCATGCGTGTCGGTGAAAATTTTTGGACTTTTTTTTTTTTTTTTTTTTTTTTTTTTAATGTTTTCATGTAGTTTGAGGCTGGGTTTACTGTACTTTAATAATCAGGAGTTAGTGGAAGGCACAAAAACAATTACTTTCAGGATCACACTGATATTCTTTCTTACTTAGCATTACTCAGTAAAATAAAACTAAATAAACAACAACTTTCTCAAAAGTCAAATCAAGTGTTTTGAGAATTCAGATGTTCACATACATCTCAAAAGTAAAACAGTGTCCTTTTCCTTTTGCAAATGAACCATTTTGGTCACATGCATTTCCCCTCCATGCCACTAGGTGTGCTGTTTAGGTGTTCAACCTTATTTTTCCACAAGCGAACAAGCCGTTGTCAAGAGGAGGGAAAATTAAAAATGTGTCATAGGACAAAGCATGACACATCATTGTAAAGGGCTTGATGAGGGGAGTAAGATTACACCAGAGTGGAAGTTTGAATTTGCTCCTGCTCAGAAATCTCAGAGACCTTTGAACTTTGACTTTGCTGCTTCTTTTAAAGCTTCTATTTTGACAATGAAAAATGCTAGAATCATGGGACCAACTGTAATATAAATCTCTTGAACTCCACTATCCTGTCAGGTTTCACTTGATATATCACCAGCAGGGGGCATCACATTATGTGGTACAAACTAAATTTCACCTATGTATATCAGTTTCATTTGAAAAAATAATCCAAAGGAGCATGTTCCTCATCACTCTAAACCCCTAAATGTACTTATTTTGTATATTTCACTCTTCTATTTAGGGAAAACGGGTATTTTGAATACAGAACTACAAATCTCAATGGCGTCATGATGCAAATCCATGGATGACGTCATGGATTTTGTAGTTCTTTGGGGTTTGAATGTAGGGTTACATTTATGAGTTTATGAACGCCAATAAACCATATGAACAGCTGAACAGGTACTACTGCTAAAGTGTAATGCGTGTCTTATGAATTGAGTATGAAGAAGTTTATCGCTCTGGATTTATTTCTGTGAGTTGCCAGCGACTGTGTGACTGATAGATGCTGCAATTCCCGCGAGATCTTGTGTTCTTGCGATACCGACAATCCCGCGCTCAAAATCAGTGGGTTTTTGTCCATTGACAGTCTATAAGATGATTTTGGCGCAGCGTCCCAGGCAGATGTGGAAGCATGGATGATTTGGCACACGCACCTGCTGAACAGATGTGCATTTGAGACGCACGTGGCGGGTTATTGTGCGTGGGACCACCGGTGTTGCTTTGACTACGATTCCCATGATACTTTGAGGCCTGGTGGATGGTCGGTGCAAACATGAAGCTCCAGGCACATTATCCACCTCTAACCTGTCAGTCACCATAATCACACAATTTGTTGTTATTTAATGCAAAGAGGAGTATTTGTGGGCAATCATTAGTTAAAGAGCAAAAACTCGCTCCGTAAAAAAAAAAAAAAGAAAATGCAGTCCATGACGCACATCAACTTCCTTCCGGTTCGGGGGTCAGAGTCCTTAGCAACAGTCTAACAACCTGGCGGCAGTTCAGCAGGTAAAATTGCACTTTGAAACAAAAAAATTACAGATCATGTCCATAAAACGAGGGGAAAATTTAAAGATAAAATGTACATTTATTGCTAGAGAAGCATTGTGTAAATTAGAATTTAGAGACTTCTCCGTTGAGTCTTTTTTAATGTTTCATATTGTGGCTTTTGATCTGTTTCAGAAACTATTTTAGTGATTTTGTTATGTTTTGAAAGTCTACCTGAAGTCATTATTTAATGCAGAGAATTGTATTTGTGCTCAAACTTCTCGGAGCAATACCCTCTGTCTAAAACAAAAAATAAAAAATAAAAAAAAAACACTCCTTCAGTCCGTGATGTTCCATGATAATATTTACCAATAGGAGATACTTGATTTTAAAATATAGCTCTTGGTTGTAATTTGGATCATGAATTATTATTTGGATCATAAATTAATGAGCTATGTGGTCTTGTGGACTTGTCATAAGGTGGAAGTAACGAGGAGCATGCAGTCCACTGTAAGGGTAAATACACATTTATTTTATCAGAAATAAACAACAGTGAAGAACGATAATGTTGTAATCACTTCCAGATGATCGCAGAACCGCGTCTCGGTTTCCATGGTGATCAAGATGCGCAGTGCAGCGTCAGAGAAGCTCCAGCTGTCTTCTCTGGTGGCAGATCATGTTTGAACTGCTCTTAAAAACCAAAACAGGTATGTTAGAAATACATCAGGAGGTAAATATTAGCTCCAAAACCCTATAGTCACTATACAATGAGAGATGTGCGTGCATATTTAAATTAACGGCAAGAATAAGTTGAAAAAGTCTGCATGGAACCTTCAAACATGACTTAAAATAGAGTGAATAAACATAATGTATTTTCAGAAGAGTAAAATGCATCCCAGATGAATATACAGGGTCAATTTAAACCACCAACATGATGAAGGAAATGCAGGGGGAAAAAAATCAGTTTCGGACCAAGCATAATTCTACAAAATGAGGTATGAGGTATAATCAGAGTCCACAATGGGTGACTGGTTAAAAGCGTAGCCATTACAGTAAAGTTGAGCTCTTTACACATATAGACCACAACACTTTTACATTCCACCAGAAGTCAAACCTCACTTTATATTCAGCTTTATCTCTTTAGACATTGTCCACAGTGGACTGTTGAGATGGAGGTGGCCGTTTGACTTTAAAAGTATGCACCCAAGTACTTTGTCCTTGTATTTTTTGCACCAGCCCTACTCTTGTCAGTTCTGTTTGGGAGTGAAATTTAAATCAGGACCGTTTTCATGCAGCCATGGTCCACATCAACAGTTGCCTGCCAGTTGAATTTGTCAGGATGCTCTGAAGATAAAGACTTCAGGGAAATAATCTAAATGTGTTCCAGCATCAGGAGACGGGCTGATTTTGATTTTGGATGGCGTCCTCTTCAAGTTCAAAAGGCAGGCATCAGTGCAAGTTTTCCACAGGTTTAATTTCCTTTTTTGTTTGTTTATGTGACAGTTTTTGATCTTTCTTTTTTTAGATTTTGTTTTGTGCAATTAAGCACAAATTTGTTTTGGACTTTAAAAGTTTTTCCCTTTTTTTCATTCTTTTTATTTAAACAATTTTGTTTTCGTTGTTTTATAGCGGACCATCTGATTATGTCAAATTTTGACGTGGGAAAGAATGTGGAAAGTAAATTCATGACTTTGTTTCAACAATCTGATTGCAAGGCTGGCAACTGAATTCAGTGTAGTACGTTTTATTTGCTGAGCTGTGGTGCAGGTGGGATGTTATCTGATGTATCCCTTTTAATTTAATTTTTGTGAATAGGGGAAATAAAACATTTTTCTATTAAGCTTTGACTAGGCTGAAAATTCTGTTCTTTGTAATCTGTTTATTAGAATTTGTGCCATTTCAATCAACTGAAGTACTGATGCAGTTCACTTAATACACACTTTTCTTTTTACAAGACCACATAAAACATTACAGATCTCAAACTATCTTCATGTTTATAGTGTAATCCATTGATAGAAAACTAATTTAGGAGCAATTTGTGGAATTCATTATCCATTTTTGGACTGGATCATGATTCTTGCCCAAAATGAGAGTGGAGTATGTTAATGGGCTGAAAGAACGCTGAGATTATCATTTTAACAACTGATATGACTGTGTGTGTTCCTCACATCATGTTGCATGTTCCTGATGAGACAACAGTCTACTTTCTGAACAGGATCAGGGCATCAGAGCTCCTGGATGGTCTGTGGTCCAATGATGATCCATAATGTCCCAGAAGGGCTCAGTAAGAAGCAGATCTGAGGAGCACAAGGGGATTCAACCCTGTGGACTCATGATCAAAAGTCCACTCCTCAAGCTGTAAGATGACTCTGCAGGTCATGTTCCAATAGCTGTTGATGCCAATCACATTCACACCAGCTGCCACAAGTCATAGGTCTGCAAATAAAGGAGAATTTCAAATCAAGCTTTATTGTGTCAGCCGAGAAGTATTTTCTCATAGCGTTTGTGACTGCCTAAATGTTAAAATAATTTTGATTATAATTTTCAGATCATTTTCAGAGGTGGGACCTTCAAAACAATCCGTAGCTGGTGATTGGACGACCGTTCGAACCAAAGAAGAAGACGATTGGACGACCGTTCTAATTGACACACGACACACTCACCACAGACCAATCCACATCAAGCCACGGTGTGACGGAGCTTACGTGAGCTGCTGCTGAGAAGCAGGAGACGTCGTTTCCTTACAAAAAGACTTGAAGTGATGTTCTCTGCTCCTCTTTAAAAGAAGAAATTGAGTCGATTTCGTATAAAACTGCAGACATTGCCATGTCCACGGAGATCGCTTCACACGCCGCCATTGTTTTCCAACTTTCATGCGCTTCCCGCTGTCGTCACGTTTCTCGTCACTTCCGCTCTTCTCGCAGCTCCCGCCTCTTTCCCCTGATTGGGCCGGTGCAACTTTAACCTAGTGAAACCATTGGTCTATGGAGCGCTACAAGATGGGATCTGCAGGATTTCAGGAACTGAATCAAGCAGGCCCATCTGCTATGCAAGGTTAGGCCACAACTACCTGCGCCGGAAGTTGTGGTTGTTTTATGATTTTTTACAGCAAACAAACTGAAAAAGTGGGAACATTGGATTGATTTTGTTTTGTAAACCGTGTAGATTATTGATTTTGGCGTATAAATCAACAGCAGACACGGCTTTTCAGGGGGTCCAGTGTGATCGGACACTCAGTAACAGTGAAGCTAACGGCCGCTCGTTGTCTCCCATCATCCGTCTTCAGTTTAGTCATCTCTGATTGCTTCCGAGATTATACTGTCTGGCGTTACCAACATTGCAGGTGCTATATTTACAGTAAGTAGCTACCGTGAAACGTTTGTCAGTATTATCCCTCTCAGTGTAGCCGTTGCTGATAGTGTGTTTGCAGTGGCTGCCTTGTCATGGATCATTGTGGTTTTGTGCTATGAGGTGAAAGGTGATGTCTGAGGTCAGTGAGACTCAGTCTGGGCTGAAGGAACGAGGACATGAAGACCAAGGTGCATTATCGACTGTCCCCATGCAGTCCCCCGGTGGTGAAGCCTCCAGACCGGACCTACATGGGTAAGCAGCAGCTTTTGGAATGAGTGAAAGAAATTCAGGCTGAACAATCCTCGATTTGTCTTTGATTGATTGGTAAGATGCTCCTTGACTTTACTGCTGCTATGCTGCTGACATGGGAAGAGATCAAGGAAGACTATTTCAGTCAATTTGAACTTCACATCTGTTTCGGCCTGCTCCCTGCTGGCCACTCATCCTCCACAGATGTTAGCCCTTCCCCTTCTGAGACCAGTGGCTTGTTGTCATTGCTGTGGGAGATAATAGCCATCATCACCTCACACCTTCCTGCTCATTGTGTCCTTAATGTGCTGCCAAAGGTTCGTCCTCAAGATTTGTTGACCCAGTTAACGTAAGATTTCAAAGCACATTTTCCATATTTTGAACGTCATATACTTCTTCGTCCTTTCAGGTCTGTCACGCTCTGGTTCATGTGGCTGAGGACAGCCGAGAATGGCAGCTCTGCGCAAGGAAATTAGTCGGATCCAGATGCTTTCCACTGGGGCCAAAGGAGAACTTCAACTGGCCTGAAGCCTGTATCGAGTTGGAGCAGTTATTATCACTCTGGACAAAATATGTTCACCCTGTGAGCATAGAAATCCCATATCATGAGGCAGCAAGGGGACCAGATGTGCCACAACAACCAGCAGAGCAGGGTGTAGAACCAGCTGCAGAGAGACACGGAGATGGCTTAGAGGAGGAGTTAGAAGCTGCTGGAGTGGCGGCTCAGCAAATAGACCACGGTGGAGATGAGATGCAGCCGATGGCAGCTGGAGCCCACGAAGCACAGCTGAGAGACTTGGAGGAGAGACAGAGGGATGACGCAGCGGCGCTAACGGAGGAGGAAAGGAACCAGAGGATGGTTCCTGTTGCTCGCCACGGACTGGATGCTGATGTTAATTTCCAAGATGGTTTTGCCGATCCCAGAAATCAGCCTAACGGAAGGCTTGGGGAATTACTGCAGCAGCAACCCTCCAGAAGCCAGAGCCCCCCTCCAGAGCTGGAGTACATGTTATTAATCCCAAGCCACACTCTTTGGATCAACAACCTCCTGCTCCTGGGGGGAGAGTGTGTGCCACAGCCTCCAGAGACAATAACGTGATGCTATGGGAGCTGGAGGCGGGCCCGGAGGGAGCGTTGCTGCACACGCTGACCGGGAAGCACGGCTTCACCACACATCAAGGCTTGATCTCGTGCCTGGACTGTCAGGGACCTCTGCTGGCCTCGGGGGGCTTTGACAGCACCGTGAGGCTGTGGGACCTGCAGGCTGGCGGAGCCTGTCCCATCAGACGGCCGTGCTGGTGACCGGCTCGTACGACAAAAGCGTCGCCTTGTATGACCCCAGAGGTGAGGCTGGTGAAAGATGAAGGTGACTCGCTTTGCAAATGCTCCACAGCTGTGTCATGTGGTAGAATTCTCAGATGAAATCTAATTGTGTGAGAATCATGATGACTTTTTGTCATCACGAAACTGTTCATCAAGATGATTTTGTCCTGAGATTAATTCCTTTCTAATTTTTCCACAGCAAGTAACTCGCTCTTTAAAATCCTCAATCTTCATGGCAGTCCGGTGATGTCGCTCGCCGCAGATGACAAATACATCATCTCAGGGGGCAGACATGGCGCTGTGGTTATCTATGACCGAAGGGCAGACAAAACTTTGAAAAACATTAAGGTAATTTGGGGCCTGTAATGAATTTCTTTTTTTAATTTATTCATAATTGATTTAATTATGTGATCATCTGTACCAGGTAAAGCAGTGGCGTGCATGATAATGAGGCTGATGTCAAATTACAAACACATGATGCTGCAGGAATGTAGAATAGAAGCTGTGCAATCAGAAGTCATCAGTTCTCAGCATCATAGCTTTCTGAAGCTGAAGTGAGGTTCTGCAGAAACACAGAATTTCAGAAAATCGTGAAAAATCAACCATATGAAGCAGTAAAATACATAATAGGTCATTTTAGACATTTATGTATATTCTTACATCCACTGTACGTAGCGAGACTAACTCGGTTTTCTATCTGTAGCTGGAGCCTTATTTGAAGTCCATGAATGGCAAACAGGTGTGGGGAGGAGACTGCAGCGGGATGCTCCACTGCTTCTCCATGCAGCCAGATAGCTTCGGGCTGGTGTCTGACTTTGACGTGGGACGCAGAAAGAAGATCACCGGGATCCATAAATCGTCTGGAAGCCTCTACACCTGTTCAGACGACCGTACGGTCAAGGTAGGACGAATCGCAGCACTTGTTACGTTACCAGATGCTTGACCTCTGCTTCAGACGGCCATTTCTTTTCTGTGTTCCAGATTCATATTCCCTGTGCTCCTCCAAAGACGTTATCCACTCTGCATTGTGAATGCTACTCTCCCAGCGTAATTACCCTTGACCAGTGTTTTTCACATTTAAGGAGTTTTTTTGTTTTATTTGAATCGGTTTTTAATGTGTTATGTGTTTTCTCTGTCCTCTTATTGCCATATTGCCAACTCTAGATGAGCGTGCAGGCTGGAGTTCTTGCTGTAGCCACAGGCGGTGAAATCGTGGAGGTCTGGAGGCCCAGAAGATGAAGTGACAATGTGTGCAAATTAGGCGAAAAGAATTTTTAAAAAACAAACAAACCCTGAAGCATCTCGTTCCCTGTTCAACTTTCTTGATCCAAACTGACTTGTTGAGGTATTGGAGTCATTCAGTTCATAAATGTGCAAAAAGGAAAAAAAAACAGCTGTGGTACACCTGGACAAACAAATGCCTTTATTTGCTTTATTTGTTTGTAACACATGTTCAGGAGTCAATATTTGTAATCACATTTTGTCATTTGTTTAGATAATTATAAATTTTCCTCTGCTGCTGGCTTTAGTTTATGTCCGATGTATGAGAAGCGAAGGTGTGTTGGTGGTACCAATAGTTATCAACTTCTTTTTTCTTTTAAACTTATTTTTCCCTTTATAAGGATGTTTCTGTGAAAAGACTTTACATTTTCTTATGCAGCACTTACTAAACGAAGATATAATTTTTTTTCTTGCATTTTGTACATTTTATAGTCACACTACACACAGCAGTTCTGCTCTTTCTATTTTTTTTTAAACATTCAAACCTTTTAAAACATGAATACTCTTAGTGACAATATTTTACACTGAGTTATTTTCAGTAACTCTTATTTTGCCAGAAATTTCAGTCCTCAATTCGTTTGTGTATTCAGCTCCTGTGATGCCTGTAAAACACTTTATTTTCAACAAAATGTGTCTCCTCAAAGCAGCAGACAGGTCTTCCTGTCTTTAAGAGGATTTGACGAGGCAGCGATCCCAGTGAGAAGAGGGTCGCTTCGCCTGTGTTCCTGACAGTATACCTGCTGCTGTCAGGGAGATCTGTTGAGACAGAAAAGACATTTCACTTCTGTCAGAAATGAAAATCAAAAAAAAAAAAAAAAAAAAAAAAAAAGGAGGGAAATGGTTTTAATATTGTGGCTTGTTGATATGTTCAGTCTCAGTATAAAACAAGTGCAATGACAGTTTGTGAAATGTGTCATAATTATTCAGATTCTCACATGCCTTTAATCTCCCCATGTTTGCCTCCACCCGAAGTTGATCCACCAGTTTCCGTGTCTGAATAATGCTGGTGCTCCCGCTGCACATCTTTCCTGACATGACCTTCAGCACAAAAACACAGGGAAAAAAAAACATGTAATATGTGGGCCAAAGACTGTCCTTCAAACTTCTCAGCAAAAAAAACAAAAAAAAAAAAAAAAAAACAATTTCGCGCCAGTTTACCTCTTCCAGAGAGTCAGCTTGGAGTTCACAGACAAGTCTGAGATGGTCTTTTCATTTTCACCTGGACCTCCTTTTTGTTTACTGCTGAGGGCAGCTCAAAGGCCCTGTGATGGCAAAGGTCAGAGAGACATCACACAGCATTCCCTAGTCACTGCTGATGAAATGATGATTGGCTAAAGGTAGATATTATGCTGTGTGTGTGTGTGTGTGTGTGTGTGTGTGTGTGTGTTTGGGGGGGTTCTCCGCGGTGGTTTGAGGCTCTTTCACTGATGTGCTCGGTGAGACGGATCCACATCGCGTTTTTATGATCAGGACCTGCTGTTCGAACCGCTGAAAGACTCAAACATGGGGCGAAACAGAAGAGAAGATTTTACACACACGCACACACACACACACACACACACGCACACACAGTCTCTTTTGTGGCAAGCCCCCAAGCGGTTGAGTCAGCCCGCCGTGAACATCAGGACTACTCTCTCCCCGAAAACCTTCCGGTGCCCCACCAGATCCATCTGTTCAGACCTCTGGTGCTGGGCGGCCCCTCCGCGGTGGCCCCCACCAGCCGGGGACTTTTGGACCCACACACCTTCCTGTTTGGCTGCCTGCTCTCTCTCTCTCTCTCTCTCTCTTACACACACACACACACACACCACGAGCATGCATGGTACGGTAATGTGCATGTTTTTGCGTTTGTACTCGTCATGATGAATATGTCAATGAGGTGTCAATACATGGAAATATTAGTAATATTAGTGAGAATCCGGCAGTCACAAGCCGTTTGGAGTCTCTTTAGATTTAATAAAACACCCACTCGGGAGGCCATCCGTTACGTTTTCATCATCGCGACTAGTTCCTGACTCATTACCTCCTCCTAATTGCTTCTCTTTCCATCCAGCTCATATATATCCAACATTTTATTGGCTCCCAGTGTTTTCATTCCGCTTTAATATGCTTTGAAATGCAATCATACTTAAATGGAATCCTATCACAGAGGTGTCGCTTCCCATTTACACGATTATAAAGTTATATTAAAGCCGCAAGCGGCATTGGACGGGACCTCGCCCTCTGGCAAGGTGGCCCCACTGAGGCCGTCCTTGTACCTTGATGACCGAAGTCCAGGTCACTGGGAACCTTGCTCCTCCAAAGACTTCCAGCACCCTCTCACCCACTAACACGGAGTTGTTAGCATCTCCCATCCACTAACATGTAGCTGTTAGCATCTTCCATCCACTAACATGTGGCTGTTAGCACTGAAGTCCAGGTCATTGGGAACCTTGCCAGTACATAAACATTCATTTTCATGACTTGACCTCATTTTTTGTTGTAATTGGGCTTTTAATTTGAAGGAACTTTGGGCTTTTATTTTGGAAAGGCAGTACACGCTGTCATAATCACCAGCTGAGCCCTTGGTACTCCATAAACATACATTTTCATGACTCTACCTCATTTTCTGTTTTAAATGGGCTTTTCTTTGGAAGGAATTTTTTTATTTTAATTTGGAAAGGTAGTACAGGCAACTTCGGTTTTTTGACACCTGGACATTATTTATAGGTGTGTGCCTGCTCATTTATTCACTCAGACAAACATCGTGCAGCTCGGAGTCCTTCAGAAGTTATTTAGATCCAACCGATTCAGTGGGGGCCACGGCAATGGAGCTTCCCGCACTGCAGCTCCGAGAGTGACTTCTGACATCGCTGAAACTCTGAAAGAAGGATGAATTTGTTGTAAACAAGCTTGAATACGATGTTTTGGGCCTTCACAGACCTATATGACATGACTGAAAAATAGCATCATATGTACCCTTTAATCACAGCTGCTGTCGACTGCACTGCATGCCCAAATATGGTCAGTAGTGGACTTCCTGTTGGATTTAGGTTATTGGTGTCAATGGGTGATTTTTAGATCTAGATGAGTTGAACACATGAGCAATTGGTTTTATCTCTCTACGACATTCCTACGGGTTGCAGCGGCCATTTTTTCCAAAAATGTGACTTTTGTTTTGAAGGGCTGATAAAATCCACACCGTGTGACTTTTGACAAAGTTTGAAACATCGTTTGTAGAGAAGCTTCTCCTCTTTCAGGCCGCATTACTTTGACGTCTCTACGACAAATGGTCTCGGACAAGATAATTTTTAAATGAGGAGTGATTTTTACTTTGAAAGGGAAATAGCGGACTTCCTGTTGGATTTAAGTTATTGTTGTCAATGAGAGATTTTAAGATCTCGATGAGGTGAATACGTGAGCCATTGGTTTTATCTCTCTACGACATTCCTACGGGCCACAGCTTCCGTTTTTTAAAAAATATGACTTTTATTTTGAAGGGCTGATAAAATCCACACCGTGTGACTTTTGAAAAAGTTGTGCACATCGTTTGTAGAGAAACTTGTCCTCTATCAGGCCATGCTACTCTGACATCTGTTCAACAAACGGTCTTGAGTGGTATAACGTTTTCATGAGAAGTGTTTTTTACATTGAAAGGGAAATAGCGGACTTCCTGTTGGATTTAGGTAATGCATGTCAATGGATGATTTTTAGAACTTGATGAGACAAACACTTGAGCAATTGGGTTGATCTCTCTAAGACATTCCCACAGGCCGCAGCGCAGGAGTTTTTTTTTTCCCAAATTTTACACTGAAAGGGAAATAGCGGACTTCCTGTTCACTTTAGGTATAGGTATGTCTCTTGGTAAATTGTAGATCTCGATGAGACGAATTCATCCATGTGAATTTTATTTCTCTGCGACATTCGAGCGGGTCGCAGTGTCCATTGTAGTGTTGCAAGTGCGTTTTTAGACCTCAAACTTTAAGGGTTAATAAAATCCACACCGTGAGACTTTTGAAAAAGTTTTTAACAACTTTGTGAGAGACACTTGTCCTCTTTTATTTGGCACTACTCTGACGTCTCTACGACAAGCAGTCTCGGAGCAGATAATTTTTAAAGGAGGAGTCATTTTTTGCCAAATTTTACACTGAAAGGGAAATAGTGGACTTCCTGTGCGATTTAGGTAAAAATTGTCTAGGCCGTAATTTTTAGATCTCGAGGAGACGAACGCGTGAGCGGTGATTTGATCTCTCTACGACATTCCTACTGGTTGCTGTGGCTATTTTACTGTTTCTAGGTGGCGCTAGAGAGCAGATGAGGTTATAGGGTTAATTTTTTCATTATATCAAGTGGTCACCGGTCCGGATGTCCGTGCCAAATTTGGTGAGTTTTCGTGCATGTTTAGGGGGTCAAATTAGTGCTCGAGTGCGACAGTAAAATAATAATAATAAGAAACAAACGGACGAAGAACAATAGAGGCCTTGCCCTCAGGCAAGGTGGCCTCAGTTGAGGCCACCTCGCCCTCGGGCTCGGTCCCTAAATAGGACCCGTTTAAGCCTGAGCTGGACTCCAGTAAATAGTGGGACACGTTGGTCCAGCTGCTGATAGAGTGGTTGACTCTCTATCGGAGGGTTGTGGGTTAGATTTCACATGTCAGAGCGTCCTTTTATTCCCTGTGTTAACTCTAGAAACAGCAAGACGCAACAATCAACATTAACAAACACAAAAACAAGACAAGGACAAGCAGGGGACAGAAAAATAAACGATACAGACAACAATGAAAGCAACATTCCAAGGTGAAACAATTCACCAAGGACAAGCTACAGTGGGAGCAGACAAGAAAAACAGCCTGTTAGATCATTTTCTACACAAATATGCTTGTCATTATAGCAGATACGTTTATATCTTTATAGGCTGAAAACAGTTTCCGTACTCTATCAAAGGTGCAAGAGACAGGTGAAAATATTGTACAGTTATTTTCTGATATCTGTCACCTGCTGACGGGAAAGAGACATGAAACTGGGTCCAGGTCAAAGTGTCCTTGAGCAAGGCTCTGAATCCAACTTTCGCCCCAGAGGCTGGTTGAGCACCAACATGGCCGCCGCTGCCATTGGATTTAGTGGGCAGCAATCGCGGACTTGGAATCAATCAAGAAGGATTGAATGCCACTAAATTATGATTAGTTAGTTATTAGTTCGTAAATGCACAAATAGTCTTATTCTGGAGAGTTAGCTTCCTGATTGTGGCAGTAAAGGGTTAAAGCCATCAGATAAAACATCAGATGGAGCCAAGTCCTTTTTCCAA
This sequence comes from Salarias fasciatus, assembly GCF_902148845.1. Lineage (NCBI taxonomy): Eukaryota > Metazoa > Chordata > Actinopteri > Blenniiformes > Blenniidae > Salarias > Salarias fasciatus. Next base: position 31,087,801 of record NC_043750.1, on the reverse strand, counting down.
AGGTATCAGAGAGTATCACATGTCTGGCCAAATGACTTCAATACTTGGCTTAATTTACCTGAGACTAGAAATGAGAGCAATGTTCGGATCAATGAGGGAATAAAATTTAACACTTTTAAATTTCTTCGTAATCTGATGTCCTGGAGACAAATAAAAACTGACAGAAATCTGCTGAACGAGACAAGAATGAGAAAAATAACTGCCACTTGTTGACGGAAATTAAACAAGCATAAATATGAAACTAAATAAATAAAATGTTGGAAATAGCACTGATCACACGACGTTGCCAAGTGTTGAAATACACAGTCCATCAGACATACTAATTAAAAAAAGATGTATCTTCTAAACCATGCCATGTTTTAGACTGTTTTTATATCACATTGACTTTTATTTTATTTGTGTCGTCTTCTGTGTATCTCGTTTTCTACATTGTCTTCTAGTAAAACACTCGGGTCACATTCACGCTGCTGTAAAGAGCTACAAGCATGAATATCACTGAATATCAAGGTTACTGTTAAATATCTCTATTTATTGGTACGTTCCAAGTTTAGACACATTTGTCTCACTCTTGAGAATTGAGTGGGCGAAGGCGGGGTAGAAGCTGGACAGGTCGGCAGTCTGTCGCAGGGCTGACATACACAGACAGACAACCATTCACTCACACATTCACACCTAGGGGCAATTTAGGGCCAGTCAACCTGACATGCATGTTTTTGGACCGTGGGAGGAAGCTGGAGAACCCGGAGGGAACCCACACACACACGGGGAGAACATGCAAACTCCACACAGAGAGGCCTCGAGCCCCGGCCGGTATTTGAACCCAGGACCTTCTTAAAGTTAACTCTTTAAATTGAAAAGCTCACGATCATTCAAATGTAAAGAAAACACCAATTATTATAACTATATATGCTAAAACCAAACAAGTCCTTTGTCTTTTTTATTGTACTGAGTAAATGTAAAGAGTACCTGTATCATTTATTATTGTCATATATCATCCACATATTTGCAGGATTTCAGCTTTGTGGTCAGGATATTCATGCTGTATTTCAGACTTTCTTGTTATTACCTCCGCCAGGAGATAATGTAATCCCGTCGGCTTGTTGGTTGGTTGGTTTGTTTGTTGATTTGTTAGCAAGATTACGGAAAAAGTAATGGACGGATTGCAATGAAACTTTGTGGAAAGGTGGGTCTTGGGCTAACTTAGAATCCATTAAATTTTGGTGATGATCCGGATCACTGTCTGGATCCAGGAATTTTTTTATTGTTGTTGGTGACTGATTTGAGCTGTGGCGGAGGGCTGCGCTCTCTGAGTGCCAATTTCTAGTTTTAGCTTTATAATTAAAGACGTTTTTAAAAACAATGCTATTCAATTTGTTCTGTAAGTAGTCTGGAGGTGGTTCTGGACAAATCAGAGACACAACTGTCATTTTCACAGCCAGGATGGGACCGAAAAAATGAAGTCCTCACTGAAAGGAGGTGGCTCCATGCTGAGAGGTGCTTCCATACTTTCACAGTGTTGTAGTGAGTTACAACAGTCGGATAGGCTGGAGATCAGAGGCGTTATACACAAGTGTTTATTAAAGCTCAGAGAGGTTGCTGCTATAGGAGAGAAGATCTGAGGAGTCACATTGATTTTCCATTCGGGCTTCTTTCAGAACTCGCCGTTTTGTTGTGGCCGTCTCTTTCTGTACATGCTGTGTTGTTCGTGGAGGCTTTCCATGCTCGTCTCTTCAGCCGCTGTAGGATCTGATTCTCATCTGTGGAGCCAGAAAGCAATATACCGCCCCTCATCTGAAGAGAGATCCTATTATTATAGGATGGAAATCAGTTTGTTGGAGCGACTGTGGCTCCGCCGGTACAGCAGATTGTTGTTCACCCCCAACATTAAAAAGATGGACGACTTTTTATTCATAACACAAGAATGATAAATTCTGCATGGAATGCATGATGATAAGCAGTTAAATTTCTTAAAATCTCACATTCAGCATTCGTGCAAACACTGAATTTTATTCTTTGTAACAACCGTCTCCAACTTTTTGTGTGAAACATCATCCAAAATGAATCATCTTATTTGCTTCTTTCATTTATAGATATTACGCTCGACAACATTAGTGTTCCTCCCAGGCTAAAAACAATGTTTTTCTAATATTTCAACATTTACCTTTTTGCAGCATTTCCCAAGGCATTTTTTTCAAACACAAACTTTCCTCCTGAGCCACACGCTGTGATGAACACAGCCAGCGGATTTTATTTGAAGTGCCGCCGCTGTAAATACTCGCCAGCCCACCAGATAAGCGTCAGTCCGCAGCTACAAAATAATCCCCAACAAATGTCCCATTTAGTCCCGTCTGAGCGGTGTTTACTCAAAACACCGGCGTCCATTATTCCTTCTACCACAACCCCGAATAACTGCGGAATCAGAGCGGCGCCGCCATTCCCTCCTCTAACAAGCTGCTGTGTCTATAATAATGAGTTATTGACCGGCGGCGGTAAGCCTCTCCTTTCTTCATCCAAACCAGTTAATGCTGCATCGACTTGTACGTGATCAGATAAAAAGATTCGAATATAAACTGTAGATTTGCTGTCCGCAAACATGTGAGATGAAGATCGAGTCAATTAGGGAGCAGGAGGTCAGTCGAGGTGGAGCGAGTCGTTCCTACAGTGGTTACCTCTCTGCCTCAGCTCCCGCCACGCGGCGTCAGGAGCTACTGGAGCCCTGCGGATTACCTCGAAGAAAGACTGGACCTGATTTTTAATTTGCTAAAATATTAAAGTGAAGCCAAAATACCAACATAACAAAGCAGGAGAATCACGGTTCCTGATCGAGACATGTCACGCTGAAGAAAACCTCAATAAGGCCGTTTCCAGAGCTCCGGACTGTCTCAGTGAAGTCATAGGTCAGCAGAGGGGTCGACAGCCGATGAATCCTTATTGGAGCGCTGAGTAAACAACACTTTCTTAGAGGATAGAAACGTGGCGTCAATTTTATTTTGGAAATGTTTTCTTTACAACAACTTCCACTGACGCACAAACAGCAGGAACATTGAAAATATGTTTTCGCCTGTTTCCACAGAGACAGTCGGTCACAGCATTTCCAAAAAGTTGCATTTTTTAGTGACTCTCAGCATCGTTGTCTTGTAAACCGGGCAGCCAAAGCACAACAAGCGCTTTCTGTTCTCGTGTAAGCGAAGCCTGAATCTCAGGACACATGAATACGATGAGTGTTAAAGTGTTTCAACCAGTCATTTCATTTTATTTTGTGTGTGTGTGTGTGTGTGTCATGAGGAACTTCCTGTATCTTTATCTCATAGATCAGTGTTTTCCGCGGTTCAACACACACGCTGATGTTTTCCCTCTGAGTTTCTTCACGTTCGATTAGCACATAACAAGGACGCACAAACGCTTCATCATCTCGTTCTCCGGTTTTTCTGTTTAACTTGCAGAAACCTTCCAGCAGAGAAATGGTCAATGCACCCACCAGCTACTGTACACGGTCTTCTGCAGAATAAGAGACGCTGAGGCTTTAAAAGACTTAAAAAAAAAAAAAAAAAAAAGGTTTTAGTCAGCAAAAATCCAGATGCTGCTCAACCATGACAGGATTTCATGACTCATTGCTTTTGACATGTTAATGCTGGATGCTTGTAATTTCCAGGGACTGCCGTACACTATTTTAATAGCTCTAACATTTATAGGACTTGAGCAGGAGTCGCATATTCGCCAAATTACAGGTTGCTAAGAAATGACAGAGCATGTCAGTATTTCATCTTTAACCGTGTGACAGAGGCGGTCGAGGAGAACCACATCAAATCTTTGAATTTCCGCTGCTGAAGGTCTGCTTAGCAGTAAGGATCAGCCATCCGTCTTCTGAACTGCTTCATCCTGGAGCCAGTCAGAGCTGAAGGCAGCGTACGGCCTGAGCAGGCCAGTTTAATGTCAACAAATAAAGGAAAGGCTCTCAAGAAACACTGTCAGAATTTGAACTAAACACTGATTTCTTTTCCCCTCAAATCTGATGAAGGCATAAACTGATGATTTATAGCCGTAAATAAGAGGATGTAAAGAAATCTATTTTTCCATTTGATTGTCCTTTACTTTCATGTCTGCAACAAGTTTATTTCCTGTTTGATGAGACACTTTCAGCATCTTGTCCCCTCCTTCAGCCTTATGGATGGCATTAACCCACTCCATCCTGGAAGACCTTGTTCAGGTGTGCCAGTTTGTTAATAAAACTCAACCCGCCGCCATTTTTCAAAGCGCGCCAAGCATGGCACTTTCAATTAAAAAGCCGCCTGCTCCCGCGACGATAAAAGCGGGTGCTGCACTCCCCTGCTTTATTTATGTCTCATCAGGAAGTGGTGGGAAGTTGCAGCCGTGATTTCTCAGGCCACATTCAATGACATCAGTCTCATAAAGCTGTTATTTATTCTGTAACTCTCACTATAACTTGAAGTTTAAGGAGTGAAACTGTAAATGTCTGGAGTTTCAAAAGAAAAAGAAAAACACTTTGACCTGCTGAAGGAGACATGGACTCTTCAGAATCCGATCAGCAGACTGTATGTGTGGATTTGTTTACTTTTTCATTTGAGTTTTTCTAGGAATACCTCGGTGTTTCTGCTGTTTTCTGTAATAAAATGTGTTAATTCTTCATGTGGAACAGATTAAACCACACAGTTTCCAAATAGCGCTGATTTTTTTTTTTTTTTTTTTTTTTTTTTTTTTTGTTGATCGAATGTCGCTGTTTATATTGTGCTTCACAATCTTTTTGCTTAAACTGGACCCACCACCTCCGCTGAGTGACAAATCCAGGAAAATGCTCCACTCCTCAAATGTCTTAAATGACACAACAGCGCAGTTCGACCTGGGATCATGGACAGTATGTCAACAAAGAAAAAGTGGAAATGCTACAGAGGAAATATTCTCCTTCATGTTCAATTCACTGCACAAAATTTCTAATCAAAACTCTTCAGTAAATTCTGCATTTTTTAATAGACTCAACAGTGTTTTCCTGCACAAATACAAATTAAAAAGTCAAACTACTGAAGTACTTTCAAAAGGCTCAAAACATTCTATATAACTTTAGCCGAGTATCCACTCAGTAAATGATTTATTAAAACTTTTGAAAACAGCTCATGAGGTGCAACTTTTTGACAATGATCCGACTCCGTGTGAACAGGTGGAAACGCCATTTTACTGAAAGGCTGACGCTTTGCAGGAGGTCTGAGTACATTTACTGCACCCTCATCTGGACCGCATGTGGAGACAAGAAAGACAATTGAAAGGGTCCTCTGATCTCTGATTGGCCAAACCCTCTGGAGGACACGCCCACTCTTTAAAACATAAAGCAGGGATAATTTCTCAGTTTCCCAGACTCTCTTTAGATTCTAGAACATATCTTTATTTTTATTTCTTTAACCTGTATAGACATCATTTACCATGCTTGGATCCTTCCTGTGGTGTTTGACATTCTGAATTGCATGTTAAAAGCCCTCCATGGTGGTTGAGCGGTTTTTTTCTCTTTTCCCTCAGTGTGACTCCAGAACTGTGTGTAAAGGTGTTTGTGTTGCCGGTGTGATGGATCCAGGGTGTGATCCACCTTTCATGGTGATTACGGAACATGCAGCGGCTGTTTCTGCCTCCTCAGATCTTGTGATACGGTACAGATCATGTTTATTGGAAAAACCCTCTCCGCTCTCATAAATTGCTCCCTTCACAGGAGCAGTGTTTTGATCATTCGAAACTCTGCAGGTGTTTCCTCAGAATTTAGTTTCATATCGTGCTGCACTTTTCGCAGTCAACTCCTGGTTCTTGGTATGGGGCACGGAACAAACGCTCCTTTATGGTCGGCAGGCCCGAGGCCAAGAATGCAACGTGCTGGAAGCGCCGGGAAACCTCTGCAAGCTTTTGACTTTCCTCAGTCGCTCAGAGATAAATGTGGAATCATCTGTGCTCACAGTTCTTCTCTGCACATCCTGGGAATCCTCCTGGAGCCAGATATGGGACGAAAAGTCAAACACCTTCAACCAGGTCTCGCCACCTGTAGATCTGGAAAAGACCTAAATTTACTTCTTTTACACACATAAACTCTAAAATTCAAACAATGTCTTGATTGTTGATCGTTACATTAAGCAGAGGCTGGCGGATGGAAAGGATGGCGGTTTTAGGACTGCTGTTAAAAGACTATATGTGCAGATCAGTTGTGCTTGCTTTTATTGACTCTACTGAAGCCGATATTGTTCCTCAGTCAGCTGAGAAGCTCACTTCTTGATTGGCTACTTTCCGTTCCTCGTCACATTTCTCCGAGCGATGACTCAGGAGTCGTCGGTTTTCAACACACACACAAGGATTTTTGAATACTGAACGTTTAACTTTTGTGGCCGTCAGACTCGACCTGTTTCAAAGCCGATCATAGCGACAAACTCACTCTTGGCACATCTCAGACCACAGGATGATCTTATAGGATAATCTTATAAGACATAAGATAACCTGGAATTTGTCATCCCTACTTGGGATTCCACACCTTATTTAATCCTACTTGCACCTTGCATTTTCATTGTGGCTTTTTTCTCTACTATATGCTATTATATTGTTACTTCTTTTGCTTGATTTTTTTGCATTATCCTGTATCATTATTGCATGCTTTTAGTACTTACTCTCAGCGAGTCAACGGTTCTGTGATCCTCAGCATTTCTTTGCACTGTCGACCCTGCATTGAACATGTATATGACAAATAAACAATCTTGAATCGGAATAAAACCAGAACCATTATCTTTAAGTGTGTACCTCAGTTTAGAAGCAATAGAAGGAGCCGCTTTGAAAAACTATTTTGGGAGCACTGAAATATACATAAAATACACATAAAATAAGAAAAAAAAAAAAAAATCTCAGACCCAAACAGTGCAGCTTTTACTTTCCGGCATGTCAAAAAGTAGGAAAGAAAAGGTGGGAAAGTTAAATGGAGAAACAGCAGCAGGTGCAGATGTGGTGGGAGAGTGAGGCGATGGGTGGGTCAGGCGGAGGGGGGGGGACCCGGGACTCTCATTAAATAATTACAGCCTGTGGTCAAAAAGCGGTGCGAGGGATGTGACAAGGTCGCTGCACCCGTCATCCGAGGACAGTCGCAGAGAGAATCAGGAGATGAGCGTCTTTTCCTCCGTCAACTATCAAAGAGATCATAGCAGAGATGAAAAAAAAAAAGATGATGAAACCAAAAAGGGAATCAGAAAGAGACTTTGATACAAACTCTTCCTGTGATATAGCATTTTCTGACATGAAAGCCGCTCGCGGTCGGTGAGCCCGACTCGCTCTGGCAGCTCGGAGAGGCCCGTTTGGCGGCGTTTTTAATGGGGATCGAATGGAACGAGCTCAAACAAACAAATAAACAAACATTAGGAGTTAATGAGCTCGGCTGCACGGCCTAAACGACCTGCGCGGGGCGGCCGCGTCCGTCACTCTGCAGCAGGAAGCCGGCTGGTTCAACGGCAGCAGCAATGCGTGTGGGAGTGAGTGTGAATGAGTGATTGACGACGCCGGATTTCTATGTTTGGTGGAGCTGTGGAGAACTATGAAGAGGCTTTACGTGGCTTTATGTGCACAAAATTGCAATCTCGGGGCGAATAGAGCAGAAAATTGACTTCTGCATGCATGTGGAGAGTTGTGTGGACATTTTGGGAGACGTGGGGAGGATGCACTTTTATTCTTGCAGTGATTTGTAAAGAAATTTGTGAAGAAAAAAACGATAAAACTAAAACTCTGCTTACACCATAACATCTTCAAGGGAAAACTTTTCCTGCGTTTGGGTGTCAAGGCGGTATACAGACATCTGGTTGAATATGGAAGCAATCAGATCTTTTCATGTTGCTACTCAATTTTTTTTTTTTCAGACACACCAAACAGGTCTTTATACAAATGCAAACTTTACAAGCACATGATCTCATATACCCACAAATTTAAACACACATTCAAAAACATCACACATATCTAGATACACTGATCTCTGATGGAACACATAGTCACTAATATTTCAAATGAAAATGACTGAAGAGATGTGTTCCTCCTGGAATAATGATGGCTTTAAACACATTTTAGTAGCTTAAGCTTTAATTATGAACATGAAAAATGTCCACCCTGCTTTAACTTTTGACTCTTTCAATAGCTTTAGATGAGTCGGGGATAATAAAGACCTGCTCTTTGATTTATGCAGGCTGGAAGAGTGAAAATACTGTAAGCAGAGGGTATGAATAAAAGCTATTAAACCTCTACTGATGTTTTCACAGGACATGATTTATTAATACCACCTCAGTGTTCTGTGGTTTTCTTGGATGGTTTGTGTGTGTTTCTTAGAAATTACCTCACAAATGAGAGGCTTGCAGCAGACCTCTGCAGCCAGCTGCAGGTTACCTGCTCCAGGCTACGCCGGCCGCTAATGGCTCCACACAGCTGAAGGGAATAAGAATGAAGCACGGCTTTCAGTAATTGTCCACGTGCAAGAGCAACCAGGAAAATCAGGGGGGTAAAGTCTCCTGCTGTCAATATATAGTCCTGCATTTGTTACTGTTAATTATAACATAACATATCTTGATTGAAGGCACAGCGCCAAACTGGTTTCTGTCATATTTATCAGACAGATTCCACGTCATTCATGTTAATGATGATTAAAGTTAACCGTGGTGTTCCACAGGGTTCTCTGTTCGGACCCATATTTTTCACATTGTGCATGCTTCATGGCCAATCTTAAAAAATAAAAAATACTTTGATGAATTGTTGAACAGGAGAGAAAATGTGAACAAAGGCTGAATCAGCTGAATATCTGAGTGATATTTTCATTTTTGACATCATTATTCGTTTTTGGCATCTCACAATTTAAAAGTTTGGGTATAACTGTTAATACTGAAATCTCCAAAATGTTTCATGTTTAGCATCCAGTATGTTGGTGAATCTTACTTGGTTTGGAAATTCCTCAAACATAAAATTTTACTTAAGAATTCTTTAATAGTATTTATGTTATTCTGCATGGAATTTGTCAAGGATTTAAAAGATAACAGGAGCACAGAACAGTTCAAGATGAACGGACTCATGAGGAGAGCACGATTTAAATAGGAGCAGAACATGATAGTAATGATCACAGGGGGAAAAACACTGGACAGGTGGAAACACCAGGGGAAGAAGCACAAAGACGGACAGCACTGCAGACGGGAGCGACAGACACACAAACAGGTAACTGGATCCTCACATAACCCCAGAAAAATACCTTAACACCTATCAGAATTGGTTTTGAAAGTTTCTATGCTGCCAAATACACTGGAAAAAGACACCTGACCCTTTACTGAGAGGAGATCTAGAAACCCTAAACCCTGCAGGAACTGTGTGTTTATGCTGAACCAAGCTCAGGTATTTACAGGTGTTAAACAGCTCAGTGCAATTCCACTTTGAATAAAATCGATAAAGCTTTCACACTCTACCCTGTTTCTTTTTCTATCTTTTTTTTTAAACACCTTCATTGCTGTCCAGCATGCATCAAGATAAGAAACATCAAATTACAACCCTCAATCCTTTCCGAATCAAATTAGATGTCTGAGTTGTATAATGCCGCTTCCTGTGCATGAGCTCACTAATCCAATCATGCAGCGTTAAAGCTGCTTTCACCTTCTCTGAGATAACAGACGCAGAATCAGAGGAATTCACACTGTTGAATGAACCAGTCACACAACAGTGTTGCTCAAGTTGCTCAGAATAAATATTTCATTACAGTTCATCTATTTATGTTTACGAAAGGTAGTAATTAGATTGAAGACTCGCTGTGATCAGCGTTAGCATCTGGGAGTTTAACGTCAGCTTCTACAGCCTCAAAGTTTCCAGGAAACTGAAAAGTTTCTAGTAAAGTAGGTAATGATAAATACATATATAAAGATAGATATCGCAACCCTTTAACTTTCATTTGGGCATGCTAATGCTAAATGCAGCAACAGATTAAAGCTAATGCTATATAGAGCAGCGTTACAGTTACTGTCAAAAACATTCGATAACAGCAACTTATTATTTTATGTTCTTCCCAGCACTGGTTTTCACACCTTGCTGGTGTGTTTTCATCATCAGCTGTGCTTCAGGTGTGCTCATGAGTCCAAGGATGCTCGTCCCGAACGTACCAAACAAGGTGAGAAATCAATCTTTAATATTTTCTGAAGATCCGCTGAAGCACGCAGCTCATCTGCAAACAGAATACCATTACTGGCGCTTATTTTTCCTGCCATTCAAAGAGAATCAATCTTGCTTATGAGACCTTTTGATATTATTCAGGCGTTTGGACTTGGAGAGGCGTTGGATCAGCGGCTTCCTGTTCAGTCTGCAGGTGAGCGCCTCGAGCAAAATAACCAAACAGGAATTAACGCTGCTGAAAGATGTTTGATTAAAGGAGCGACGCTGGATTTGAATCGATAGCCGCACTGCAATGCTCCAGCAAGACTTTATTGTCTTAACTATGTTGACTGGCCCCGGCTACAGTAACAGATTGATTTATCGAGCAGCACTTTGTGCACCGGTGGCAGATTTTTAAGCAAAAGAGGAAATATTCCTGAATGTTTAAGCGTCTCGGGGAGCAAGGCGGAGGCAAAGGGACACGCGGAGGAAAAATTTAATAGGAGGCTGCTTTCTAAACTCTGCTCTGTGACGCCTTTCATTGTGGGGAATGTTATCCAGCGCCCTCGCTGAGACGACACGCGTCGCTTTAATGGCCGACATGGGAATACTGCCAGCCGCTTTCAAAGTTCAAATTGAAACGTAGAGTTGTTGTTTCTTTCTTTTTGGAATCCAGAGACAACAGTGAGGGAATAAAATCAACCAGCAATCCACATTTAATGAGCACTGACATAACCAGCAGGCAGAGGAAAAATCATATTCATATATAACTCCAACACTGCTGCTTTTAGCAACTTATTACTGTCATCAAACGGTTGCCACAGTGTCAGTGCGGTCATTTCCACCTTTTATCATACAAGAAAACAAATCAAGAGCTGCTGTTTCTCTCTGTTAAACGTTGGCGTTAGCATTAGCTGAGAGTGTTGTCTCTGGATGGTAAAACCGGCAGTTTTAAAACATCCCACTAACCTGTGTCACGGCTACACACGTGATGTTTTTTAACAAATCAAATCGCTTGGAAATTTGTGGGAAAATTCGGTGAATATTTCTACTTCTCCTCCTGCATACATCCACTTTCATGCGCTGGTTCTGATGGTGCCTCCAGCGCTGCTGGAGGAGGAGCGTGTTGTTCATCCCGATTAACATCTCCATGCCACACTGGAAGACACGTTAGCATCAGGTTACTATTTCACAAAACTTGTGTTTAACATGCCATTCTGGCTCCTGATAACATCATACGTGGATTGGTGATTTGGTTGTGAAGCTCTGTTGCTTTTGTTTGTGTCAACTGGTTCTGTAGAAAGCCTCCACCTCTGAGTCTGATTCTGATTCTGTGTAAAGATAGTTCTTCCTTTCCACCATCTCCTACACCCTCCTGTGTTCTACTGATTGTTGGTGTTCTCGCCGTCGTGATTGTTCATGTAATCACAGCTGCTGTGGTTTCACGCTAAATGCTCATATGTAGTAAATAGGAGTTTAGTATATTAGTAACCATTGACTCATGAGTTTGGGCTGATGCTAACAGTTGACAGCAGCTCTCCAACGTTTTATCTCCAGATGATTTTAGCACAGCGCTGTTAAAAGCTGTAATCTTACAGTCTTGTGTGTCTTCCACCACTCATAGAAACTCTACTCTCACAACGGTTCTTAAAGATATCGGTCGTGGCTTTAATCGATTTCTGATGTGAAATGGCCAATAGTGCAAAAGAGAAATCAAAGTGAAAGTTTTGTTGGAAACTGAGAAGAACATCAACTTTTTTCTTTTCTTTTTTTTTTATTTTGATTCTACATCTGATGCAAAAAGAGCAAGAGAGAATAAAGTTACAGCTCTGAAATAAAATTCTCTACAAAGAAAATGGAAATGATGAGCCCTGACTCAGAGCTACACTGGGTTAAAAATAGGAGGAAACGCACTTTGAGCTTCTCTTTTTTTTTTTTTTTTTTTTGTCTCTTGAAAGCTTCACAGACGAGCGGAGCTTTGGAAAGATGAACTGCTGGTGTTTTTCTTTTGTTATTGTGTTACACAGTGTAAAAGTGAGGAAGGATAAAAAAAAAAAAGACGTAAAAGCAGATAATGGGGCAGAGTAACATCAGTCCTAATGTAATAATTATTCAGCGTGCTTCGACGGCTGCACAGTGGCCATTAGCGACGGGAGGAGGGATTAATGCTGGTGCTCGGGGTGGGAAGCCGCCTGCTATGGGTGAACTGCACTACAAAGCCTTTCTGCAGGCGGCGGCTTTGATGAACGCTGCTTCAAAACTGTTCTCCGCTCTTTAAGAGGAGACGGGGCGTCTTCCAGAGGGGAGGGGGGGTCACTGTGAGTGGATGTACGGTCTCTGCTGTTCCGGCTGCTCTGTAACGGCAGCTTCAGTTTCGGATGATTTAGGATAAAATGTTGCATGATAAGAGTGATGGTTCAGAAAAACTGTCACTGACTGCATTTTGATCAAGTGATGGTCAATTGTGACACGAATCAAGAATAACAATGGCTTTTTAAACAGTTTCAATCTTGTTTTAATACACAGCTGTGAAATAAAGTGATTTAGACCCTTGGGTCACAATCTGTCTTGAGGTTCCCTTTAAGAAATCCTGCAATTACTGATTCGACAAAATATCTTTACCGTCAAAAGCAGGAGCCTTCAAAATAATGGCGTTTTCCGGGTCTGCTCTTGATTCCAGACAGTGTTTTATTCCAAGTTCCTTTTACAAAAGCAAATCTAATTTTGACAACTTGAGAGTCGGTTGCTTTGGAAGCCTCTGTAATTGCCTGTGGGAACCCGTCAAAATAAAAGCAGACTGCTCCAAATTGGTCAGTTTGACTGTCCTGGGTCTTTAAAGTTAATTGTCTCTTCTTCCATCTGGTTTGTTGGTCTTTTTTTTTTCTTTTATTTGTTGTTTTTATATTCATATTCCTTTCAGACGAGGTGACTGCATTTGGTGATAATTCTGGAAAACTTTTCTTTGACAATAGAATCCTTATTCATAATTTACTGAATCGTCTATCTTATTTTATGAAAATGACATCAGCTCGTCTTTGCAGCCATGTGAAACTTAACTAATGGGGAGTATTCTTCATTTGTCGTTGATCATTTTTCTCTGGAGAGTCTCCAGATTGTGGCTCTCCGCTCTCTGGTTTGTTTACTCGACGACGGTGCATCTAATGATACATCTCCAACTCCGTCTCCGTAGAAACGGGGGGGGGAAATTGAACTTTGACTCATTTTAGAGTTGAGAGTCACCAGTAATCTGACTTCATCATCTGTCCATATGAATATCTGTCCCAGTTTCAGTGTTTATAACATGTTATTGTGTCTGTCTGTCTGGTTTCATGACAATAACAACCAACAGTGCCAACATGAGACTGCACCATTATCAGCGTTTCTGGAATTTCCATGTAAACGGATCACGTTGAAAACACTGTCACTGAAATGCAAAACTTGTCTGAAACAAAAACTAAAGCATAAAGTGCTTTACAGGGTCTCAAAACACCAGGACCCAGATCAGAACCATCTCTGTGGGTCTGCAGCTTCAGGTTTTTGGAATCTGTTTGTCTCTCTTGGATTTCTTGCCTTCTCAGTTGTTTTTTCATCTTCTTACATCCATTTATGTTGTGCTGGAACAGAGAAACTACAGTTCAGTTCTCGTAGCTCCAGGTAAGGTTCATGTTGTGCCTCCGTCCTCGTTCCTCTCTGATCATCCCCTCGATGCATAAAGGTCCCTGCAGCTTTTTACAGTGTGCCCGCCTTAATTAGCTTTAGCTGTGTGCTTTATTATCTGTGAGGACTAATTCTCTCCAATAAGGTTGGTTTTCTGTCGGAACCAGATCCACGTTGTGGTCCTCTGTATCGGCCTCTGACAGGACTGATCGTCCTCATTGGGCTTTTGCTTGAAAGTTCTCTTGCATCACTCATTGATAGTTCATCTGTCTGTATAATGGAAATGTCATTAGATGAGCGTTACACATTTATAGGGAATATTTATCATTCACTGTTGAATAATACACAACTTCCAAACCTTATTTTCCCTCAAGCTCCATCAGGCGGTGGTTTTATGACGTCTGAGTTACAGCCAGCTGCAGTTGGACACTCCCACTCTCACCAGCACAGCATCCAGCTTCAGGGATTTGATCCAAGATGTCTCTTATTCTGATTTTCTTTAATAGCTGCAATGACATTCTTGACAAAGGCAGAGCTGAGAAACCAAGGGAGTCCCAAGAAATCTTGACCAATGCCTCGCTTGATGTATTTTTTGAGTAAAATGTGTGTTTCAGTGAATTATAGTCAGGTGATTCTCTGAATTTGGTGCTCTTTGAGCTCTCTGAGTATTGAAAAATATTCCACAAAAAATTGTGTTTCTAATAATCGCATCTGATGAAGGCATACATGAACCTCAGAGAAAATAGGAATTCCCACCTTAGGCATGAAATCCAAATGAATGTGAAATATTATTGATTTAAAATGGACTGGCTGGTGCAACATTCAACCCCGTAACAGCGCTTCAACCATGTAAAAATGCTTTTTTGTTACGGGGTTGAATGTTACGGGGTTGAAGATTTTAGCTAAAAGTAGTCACACATCCGCATTAGCTAGGGTGTAGAGCATCATATACCATGAGGAAAACAAGAAATGCATGTATTTTACCAAGACAATTATTTACTTTTACTCAAACAATAGTAAGTATCATTTATGTATGTAACAGAGTTGAAAGGTTGAGCTTGACGATGTCAATCTGATGATAAAAACAATTAAATATCACAAAGAAAGTATGCTAACACTTTCCTCTCTTAACAGAATGTGCGGGAAAATGATGAGAGATGTCACTTTCTGGATGCTGAAGAACTTGGGCTGAACCATTATTTTGAAAAGGTTGATATGGTGTTACGGGGTTGAACAAAACTGAGGGACATGGTTAAATAAAGCCATTGTATAAATTTTTAATGTATTTTTCTTATATTTCTTTATTTTAGGCAATCATAGACAAGAAAATTATTATATTAGCAAAAAAATATATAGTTACTGGATATTTTTATTTGGTTTATATTCAATGAAAAAGTAACTTTGGTAAATGGGGACATGTACATTTGGCAGACCTCTAGGCCTCAACAAGTCATAACATTTTTCTAAACATAATTTTAAAAATATATTTGTGTGCTATAATGCAAATACACATGGATCCTTCAATTTCTTGATTTAAAATGCCTTTTGTGATTCACTTTATATGAAAATCTTTGAGGTAAAAGCGTGGGACACCAAAGTGCACCGAATTCAGAGAATCACCCAGTCAACTTCTACAAAAATAAACCTGATGCTGAGGACATTCATTTGCTGAAATCTGTTTTCTCAGCTTGGTGAAGACTTCAGTACACATAGAGCAGAGTGTAGGGTCTACTCCATGCAGTCCCTTATTCCTGGAAGTTCTGCGTCGAGGTTGTATAGTTTGCCAAAACGCGACTGGCGTAGATGAATCTGATGCGAAATTTCATGAAATATGTTGGTTGTGCTTATTTTCTGGTTCTAAAGAGCAGTTTGGCTCAACAACTGGCAGCGACGCTGCAAACTCTCAAGGTTCTCAAGTCTGTTCAAAGATCTAGAAATGATCTTGATCATTTTCTTTCAGTTTTTTTCTACATTTGAACTGAATCGGGACGACCTCTGTGTATCTGAATCCCTGCATCCTCCCAGAGGCGTCCCGAACCCCAGGTTGGGAACCCCTGATGTAGACACAGTGGCGACAAATGGCCGGGAGGGACGGTGATGAATGACTGTATTGAAAACAAGTTGCTTCCCGGCCTCATCTCTCCTCTTTTTTTTTTTTCTGCCTCATCAACAACACGTGTAAATGTTTTATGTTCAACGCCCTGCATGTCGCAATTTATGAAGCACATCATTAGACCGTATGTTAGCGAGCGGATTGAATCCTAATGGTGGGGACTTTTGTGTAGGTGTGTGTGCGTGCGGCGAATGACGATATGCTGAACTCATAACACCCAGAAACCTCTCCTTCCCCGTTCGTGCCTGGGTCTGATATAAATTCTTAGTGCGAGGAGTCATCTGGCAGAAAATGAAAATGAAGGCACGCATTAGGCTCGCACATCCTGACAAACATTTAATTTCACAGAAGCCAGTCAGGTGCAATTCGTCTGTATTTGGTGATTTCAGCTGTTTTTATTAGAAACAAAGAGACTTTTGAAGTGTGTTTGAAAAGATAGCGGGACCAAAAGCAATCACTTCTCTGTTTTTGTTTTTTTCCCTCATATATCTGTTCTTTGCAGGGTGCATGTGTGTGATTTCCTGTTTCTTCTCCTCGTGATTTAGCTGAATTTCTGCTTGAAAATTGGAAATTTTGTTTAACTTGCAGCATTGCAATGTGAAAAATCAGTTTTGCCACCGGAAATGCTGCAGAGGAGTTCACATGGATGCTCTTATGGACTGTAAGATGGACTGCTGTTACAGCTGACTGTTAACTCTGAACTTTTGGCCCACGAGCCTTATGTTTGACATCCCTGATCTAGCTGACCAAACCTTTTCCTTTAGCCGAAGCCTCTCAGATGAGCCACGTTCACTGCTCTGATTGGCTGTGTTAATCTGACGGACCGTTTCGTGATGCGATTTTATTTTTTGCCCCGTGAGAGTCACCTCAGAGATCCTAACCTCGGCTGAGTTCTGTTACACCTCGTCTCGGGGGCCGAACGCGTCCGCGGACTCTGCTCAGGTCCTCTTTAATTCAGCGGTTCTTTCTTGAATCAACACTCCTGCAGCTCTCAGCTCGCCGGCGTGCGGCGCAACGCCGCCCCGGCCAATTAAATATGAATAGGCACTCATCTCCTTACACACAACAATGATACAATATTTAGCGCATGATGATCTATGTCAGGAGCACTTGCCTTTTTCCCTCGCATCTCACATGGAGAGCCTCGAAGAGCAATTAGGGCCCTTTGTTCAGGACGAGGAGAGACGGCTGGGACTTAAAGAGCTGCGTCTGGAGAAGCGGCAACGCCGCGGATCAAAGGCCACCTGTCAAAGCCTTTCACCAACCATCTCTCAGCTCTGGATTCTGCGTTGTCAATAAAAAGTAGGTCATTGGTCTTCAGGTATTAGCAGCCGCATGTCGCTGTACACGTGTGGCGATACGTCTGGATATTCAGGAGAATCTAATGAGAACCGCGTTTGAAAAATGCTGAATTTTATAAGGAATTCACCCGAATTGTCAGTGGGTTTTTCATGTATCAGTGATTTAATTCTACTTTGAGACGGCTGTTTACAGAGGAGAAGGATGGAACTCTGTAATAGCCGCTCTGGGTCGTTCACACTATGAAAGATGTGTCACGCTGACTGTTTCCTTGGTTGCAGTAAACTAAGCCGAAAGGATTTTTCCGGCGTAACCACGGCCCGATAATCACGGCCGGCTTCATTATGCAGTCTGGCTCTGCGCTCGTGCTCACCAGTCTGATTGACTTTTCTTTTTTTGGTGTTATTTTGTTTTAATGCAGCCACAGTCTGAGCGTCTGGTCCCACCAGTATCATTAAGTGTGTTTATATCGGCTCGTTTTGAGGATCATTACTCAATTTTCTTTATGGAAACTTTAGATCTCTCTTTGTTTTCATTCTTCCCTCTTTTCATTTTTCAATCAGATCGTCTTCTTGAACCTCTTTCGTTTGGACAGATCTAGAAAGGCTCTGGTCTGGTAGTGGTTCCTTTGTTCTGGATCCAAGAGGAGAAGTTAAATATGCCTTCAGTTTGATCATTTTGCTGTCGTATTTTTAGACAAAGAGCTTTTTTCAATGTTCCTTCTTTAACACGTTTGGAGACTGTTTGGTATAATTTCTTTATCCTTGCGGGCCAGGATAGATCCAATGTGGCGTCTTTCCATTTTTTCATGAGTTGCTCTCGGAGGCTATTCTCTTCAACAAAATCATAATGCTTCCGATCTGCGGCTAGCGAACCGCAGGATGGTTGTTGTTTTTAATCAAGTCATCAATAAAGGTTTGGTGAGAAATAGGGCATTTGAGGCAAAAGAAGAAGAGAAGTTTTTATATGTCGGAAAGTCTTTTCTGGTCAGCTGACTATCGGAAAACACAACGAATCCAACTGATACGAGCAGAACGGACACGTTTACAAATCCTCGGCTGCAGATCATTAAATCCTGTAGGCGACCCTCGGAATTCTGTTCCGCACCAAGTGGCTGGACGATATGAAATCTGACGCATGATGTTGTGCGTGAAATAACATGCCAGGTACACGCTGTCGCGGCGCGACAGTTACACCGGCGAGCCGCGGGACCGGTGACCTTTACAGCCAGACGAGCGCGCTCTTCATATGGGCTCAAACTGGAGGAGGTAAGTGGAAGAGACAGGCTCATACACCTCACACCACTAACTTCATTAGCCCGCCGATCGTCTCCCGGGACGGCTCCGCTGTCAGCCCGGGCCCCGGTTCGGGGAGTTCTCCGGCTCCGCACGGAGACGCTGACAGCGAGTATGTATTGTAGTCAAAACAATTTGCCTCGTGACATTTTGATAACTACTATTTTTCTTGCATGACGAAGAGGGTGCCATTTAATTTAGCGGCAGGATGTGGGGCCGTGAAGTCTGAAAGTAGGCTCCCAGCGGCGAGAGAAAGCCTATTATTTTTATGTCTGACAGAAAATGATGAGTGTACATAACAGAGCTGACACAAAGGAGGACAGAAGGAAGCGGCTGGAAGACAGAAACCTCTTCAAAAAGTAAACAGTCGGAGGGGAAAAGCAAAGCTGAAAGGAAAAACACACAAAGCGATCTAAAGTACGACAGCCAGAAAGATCAACATTAAGGGGCAGAGGGGAGAAAGGAAGTGAGGAGGAGACAAAAAAACACAAGCGAGCGATCACGTCGCTGAAAGCAGCGGAGGCCGGCGAGCCTCGCTAAGTGCACAGCGTGTCAGAAAGCATGAGCATCGGGGCCGTCATCAGAAATGGGCATTTCGTGTTCTGGTGCGGTGGATCGCGGCCGTTGACCTCCCCCGTCAGATCCCGGGTTCGCATCCATCACCGGCGGCGAGACGGATTAATGTGGCAGCAGGTTTTTAGCTCATCCATCAGGACATCAGGCGGCCCACACGCCTCTCAGGTGAAGACACGGCGCCGGCTCGTCCGGTCACACACACACACACACACACACACACACACACACACACACACACACACCGGAAACAATTCCTCCATATCAGACGCCATTAAGAGGCTTGTTTGGCTGATCGAGGAGCTAAAGTGATTTTCACTGCATTCAGTGTGACCGTGCCGCGGAAACATTTACCTGAAGACTCAACTGAAAACACTTTGATTTTGCATTTTCAGTTCTGGAGAACTTTGCTCTATAAAGTTTTGATAGCTGTGAGTTTACTGGAGAAGAGCAGAAGCACTAAAGCAGTTAGCCTGCCAGGCCACTAGTGGGTGCTGTTTGTTTTGGTTATGAAACCACACATAGATACATGCAGAGAGCGACACACTGAAAACATTAACAATGCTGAGAACAGGGGCAACTGTATGGACAAACAACAAAACTGGACCAAGTCTGAAAAAAGAGAAAAAAAAACTAATGTTGATCATTGAGACCATTTTATTAGAGCCTGTGTGATGCAGGCTCCGCCCCTTTTATCCCATCAACCAGTCAGAGTAATTAAAGGTGAGAAGTGTCAAAGTTACTTCAGCAGAAATGCTGCACCATAACTTTATTTCCTAGCGGAAGTGAACACAACACTGAAAGCAGAGATATCAGTGATGCTGACAAGAAAGACAGTAAACTAGCATCAGTCTCAAAGCCAAGCCTGAGTTTGTAAAAACTTGTATAATACAGTAGTTTTTTGATATTTCACTGTGTTTTGCACCATGAAGATTTCACTAAAACTGGCTTCATCTTGA